>NC_074719.1:340000-640000 GCF_947242115.1 Biomphalaria glabrata
CAGAGTTTACAGATTGAATCTTGTTCGCGGAGATGCGATAATTGTAAATTTTAAAAGTAGTATTGTTATATAATTTGTTTACTGTGGGGCGTGGTAGTTTATATGTAAGGCTCTTGGCTTCCAAAGCAAGGAGTCTCGGGTTCGAATCCCAGTAAAAAATGGTTTTGAATTTCAGCCAAGAAACGCATTTATAAAGTTTAAACATAAATAATTTGTATTTTAATTTTTTTTCCCGTTACAGGTATTTTTATAGTATGACTTTACAGAAACAAAAAGGACGAGCTTTCCAATGAGGCCAAACATGGAGGGATCCCTTTAATCATTCGACTGTTGAAGTATAGTAAAGGGGGTAGACAGTTGTGCTGGCCACATGACACCCTCGTTAACAGTGGCCATAGAAACAGATTACCTTTACATCATCTGGCCTATAAATCGCAGGGTCTGAAAGGGGTGTGATAGTAAGTGTATGTGTTTTGCGTGGCTGGTAGTGCAGTGTGTGTGCCTGTGTATGAAATGACCAGTGGACCTTGAGTGTTCATGCTTGAGTGAACAGCAGTGTGTCAGGGACTGTGTGTACAACAGGTTTAATGTTGGAATTCTTTATAGTATATTCCTCTTCCATGCAGCCTAAGCCAGTAAATACATCTGCGTAGCCTGAGAGTGTATCGTCCTCTATAAAGTCAACTCTTCTGATTAAATTCATTTGTTGGCAGCCTGGTAGACCCATAATTGGCTTTGAATGTGTCTCCACAATTTGAAATTCTATTATGGCTGTCTTACTTTTAACAGTACATTTAATGTGTGCTTTGCCAACAACCTTCAATCTTTATCCACTGTAAGTAGTAAGTTTGGATGTTGATTTGAGAAGTTTCTTTCTTTTTAATTGCTTGAAGATTCTGTATGGGAGAATATTGACTTGTGCTCCAGTATCCAACGTGAATGTGACTTGTTTGTTTTCAACAGTAATGAGTGAGTTCCATTCGTTGCTTAGACTATGGGAGCCAATACTGCCGATGAAAAATGTTTCATCAACGGAGTCATCTCGACCTTCTGACTTCACTATACTTACAGGCTTTGATCTGCACACTGACGAAAAATGACCTTTTTTATGACATTTGTGACAGGTTTCCCCATAAGCTGGGCACTGACGTGGTCTGTGTTCCTTGCCACAATAGCTACAACTCATATTTCCTTTTGTTCTTTTAAAGCTATTGGTAGCTGAATTCACAACTTGTACCCCACTTTCTTCATTCATGAGCTTAAGCTGCCATTCAGTTGCCTCAGCTGCCCGACATATATTTTCTGCCTTGTTAAGGTCTAGATCTGGTTCTCTCAAAAGTCTTGCTCGGGTGTTCTCATTCCTTATGCCACCAACTATCCTATCCTTTATTAGGGAATCTTTAAGCAAATCAAACTCACATGTCTTTGCCTTGAGTTTGATGTCAGTGACAAAGTTGTCAAATGACTCTCCTTCATGTTGAGAACGCTGGAAAAAAAAACATGTCTTTCACTGGTAACATTTTTTCTTGGTAGACAGTACTTCTCGAACTTATTAAGAATGCAGTGAAGTGTACGGAAGGACTTGCTAATCTCACATTCATTACATTCATTGTCCGTCCATTGGAAAGTGTTATAGACTTGCACTGCTTCTTGGCCGATCACATGCAATAATGTCATAGACTGTACTTCTCTGCTTTTTGTATCCAGTCCACTTGCTATCGAATATATCTGAAAGGAGTGTTTGAACCTTTTCCAATTTTCTGCTACGTTGCCATTTAATTCCAGCGGTTGTGGCGGGTGGAGTCGGTCCATCTGACACCATGTAATAGACTAAAACAACACGAGCTTCAATAAACACAATGATTTTATTCGTCCTTATTTATGCTCTCTACTCCAGCCACTTGTTCTCTCTACTCTGACTTCCTTTTACACACAGTCCCTGACACATTGTTACCACATGATACTCCTGTACTTCCTTGGGAAAAAATTGGAGCTGATAATTTTGAGTATCTCGGTAAAAACTATTTGCTACTTGTAGATTACTATAGTAATTTTTTTGAGATAACTCTTATCCCAACACTAAAGGCTTCAGATGTGATCATACATAGGAAATCACAATTGGCTCGACATGGTATTCCAAGGGAAGTAATTAGTGACAATGGACCCTCATTTGCTTGTCAAGAATTTCTGAAATTTTCTAAAAGCTGGGGATTTAAGCACATTACGTCTAGCCCCAGATTTCCACAATCTAATGGTATGGCAGAACGGGCCATACAAACAGTGAAACAGCTTC
This sequence comes from Biomphalaria glabrata, assembly GCF_947242115.1. Taxonomy (NCBI): domain Eukaryota; kingdom Metazoa; phylum Mollusca; class Gastropoda; family Planorbidae; genus Biomphalaria; species Biomphalaria glabrata. The sequence goes on from NC_074719.1 coordinate 342,294, forward strand.
TAAATAAAGCTAGAACGTCGGGTCAAGACCCATATATGGCCCTCTTGCAATTTCGAAATGTTCCATGCCCTGATGGACCTTCACCTGCACGGCTGCTCATGGGCCGCCGTCTGAGGGCAAATCTTCCGACAACGGAGGCCTATCTCAGACCTCAAATCCCAGACAAAAAAGAAAATGCTTGGAAAACAAGAAAAAGTAATCAAGCTAAATATTACAACAAAACAGCGAGGCACACCGAGCGACCACACATTCAGCTTGGGAGCAAAGTGTGGATGCAAAAGAAACCAGCAGTGGTCATCTCAGAAGCGGAGACCCCGAGATCATACTGGGTAAAAACACCGAATGGGATAACTTACCGAAGAAATAGAAGGATGTTAAGAGACACATGTACAAAATCAAGGGTCATGCCTGATATTTTTGAAATGGACACCCCAGAGACAGTTATTAATGGTCAAACCACACAGCCAGAGAACGTGAGCGATACAAATGTGCAACAGGAACAGACTAACACTACCAATCCGCCGCCTGTAATAACTCGATATGGTAGGCAAGTTCGGCCACCAGTACGTTACCCTGACGCAGATAATTAGATACATGTATATCTTTTTATTATTATGCAATTTGTATATAATTAATGTCTATTTGTAAACCTAGACTGTTGTTGTTTTTTTTTTACTACACATTTTATAATTTATATTGTTACTATTGATAATATTAACAATTGAACATTCTGTGTGTTAAACATGTATTTAGTTGTTTATAGTGAGACAGAAATCATTTGTATAGTCAATTGATATCTCAAAGCTTTTAAGGAGGGAGATGTGATAGTAAGTGTATGTGTTTTGCGTGGCTGGTAGTGCAGTGTGTGTGCCTGTGTATGAAATGACCAGTGGACCTTGAGTGTTCATGCTTGAGTGAACAGCAGTGTGTCAGGGACTGTGTGTAAAAGGAAGTCAGAGTATAGAGAACAAGTGGCTGGAGTAGAGAACATAAATAAGGACGAATAAAATCATTGTGTTTATTGAAGCTCGTGTTGTTTTAGTCTATTACAGGGGAACTATCTTTACTACCGTGTATAACAAACTAGATTTACATATAACTTTTCTATTTCCCTTCATAATAATAATTCTTCGTCCGAGAGTTTCAAAACCATAACTATAGAATAGGTCTGTGTTTAAGATGTGTTGACTCTCGAAACATTGTTTTTTTTTTTCATACCCAACCCCCGCCCAAGACGTGACATCGGGAATTCCCGATATTTTAATTATTATGCCAGACATTTGAATTGAATACTAAGATCAGTGTGAAATATACTTATATGATTTCTTATCCTGAAGAGCGTGACATGTGACCATATATCTATGCATCAGTCAAGCAGAAGACGGGGAAAAAAATCCGTGGCCTGGCGTGGGAACAATGTTTACGTTATCTTCATAATTAGATTGACATGATGCGAAGTGAAAGGAGATAAATTTGCAGCACTGTCATGAGAAGAATGAATCTTCGGTTGCTTTAACAGTTTATTTCTTTTTGAGATCATTCGGAGGAGGCCTGCTGAGTGGTATAGCGCTTGGCTTCCGAACCGGGCGTCACGGGTTCAAATCCTGGTAAAGACTGGGATTCTTAATTTCGGGATGTTGTCCCATAAGCTCTAGAGGGTACCTGACATTAGTTTGGGAAACTTAAAAGTGGTTGGTCGTTGTGCTGGCCACATGACACCCTCTTTAATCGTAGGCCACAGAAACAGATGGCCATTACATCGATCTGCCCTATAGATCGCAAGGTCTGAAAGTGGAACTTTACTAGTTCATTGGTGTGTGAATGGGGGATGGCTGGAGATACTAATTATGGCAGTGATGCCTAGCTTACGGGCCTCTGGCATCTCCGGCACGTAAAAGGACCCCATATCTCAAATAGATCAAGGACTTTTCAATTCTAAACACGGCACTTAGGTTGGATAACTATTGAATTATGGGAAGCTGGAAACCTCTATTATGTAAATGCTCTCGTGTCGTTTTACGGTGTGAAGGTACGCTATCATTTGATGGAATGGGTGATTCACTTGTGAGATGAATGGTTTATGTAGTAATAGTTACATAGCAAGTGACGTAGCTGGGGGGGGGGGGCGAGGTACCTCACCAGGTGACATCCGTCAGTGCTGACACCACAGTGAATAAATTTAACTTTTGCAATAGAAAGCTACAAATAATATATTTAAAAAAATTATTCCTAATTAATGTTCAAATAATAAAATGAACTGAACATTCCTATTAGTCATTGGGCAAACAAAAATAGTGAAACAAATGCCATTATGTGATCAAACCCATGACATTTTTGTTATTAGCGCTATGCTCGATCAACTTAGCTATCCAGCTGTCACAACCCGCCTATACATGGGAGGTTGCCCCTGCTGGATGTGAAAGTCGGTTAGAGGGTTGGATCACTGGCGAGCAACTCCAAACCCTAGTTTAGTCTCTTGACGACTGGAACATCTTATGTAATATTGGAGGATTAACATACGCTCCAAAGAGACACAACTCAGAACTTTATAATTAATGAAACACTTTATTGACTAAACACATTGTTTGCTAGTACGTTTGTGAATCATCAGATCAATTCAACAAAAATACATCGTCCAACATGGACTATCTACGATAGGAAAAAACCTTTCTACTCTCAAAACTCTCCACTAACTCTCTCTCTAACTTTAGTCTGCGACTCTGACAATATCCGTACTCTCACTCTCTCGGAGCCCAGTCACCAACTAACTTAAAAATTCTTACATCTCATCTCTCCCTACACACATTCACGTGGATCTGTTGGTCACAATCTCACTATCTCTTGCAAGCCATAGTAGAGTAAAACTATACATTTATCCCTACCATTACTATAAGCAAACACAGTTTGTAACATCAGTCATACTTTTATTTGCGAAATTTGAGCTTGAAATACTTGTGCCTTTTACCTCGTTTCAACTTTTGACCTCCCTCCACATTTTATTGACAATAAAGCTCACAGTAAAAATTGAAAAATAAATAAATAAAAAGAAGTAGAAATCTAAACAGGCATCTCAAATATTTTTTTATACTAATAAATGGACCGGCCTCTCCCTTCATATCCTGCTAAGAACCACTGCTGACCTTAAAAAGTGGAGGGTTTTGTTATGCGAGCTGTCACAGCACCTCTACGACTAAATTCAAGGAACAGATGATGATGATTATAAATAGAATACTTAGATACTGTCCTTGCGAACGCCGGTATGGACAGTATAGAGAGACTTCTTTTGGTCCGACAGTCACGCTGGGTAGGGCACGTATCCCGTATGGGAGACGAACGTATGCCAAAGGCAGTATTTTTTGGTGAGCTAAAAGGTGGTCTACGTAACAGAGGCGCCCCACGGAAACGCTTCAAAGACCAGCTTAGGCGTCAACTTTCTTTAGCTGACATAGAAGAGAGCACCTGGTTGCATGCGCCTCAGAACGAGACAGCTGGAGGTCACTCACGAAGGCCGCGGGATACACATTTGAGACCAAAAGAAAATCCGCTGCCGAGGAAAAACGCAGACAACGATAAGAAAATCTAAATCGACCACCTGCGGACAATGGTTATGCTTGCCTTGGATGTGGTAAAATATGTAGGTCACAGCTGGGGCTGCGCAGCCACTTGAAATACTGCACACCTCAATAATCTTCGGACTCGAAGACAAGCCTTATTATTATTAGATACTTATATCTTAGTTCATTGTGTTCAAATATACGGGTAGACATTGACAAAAAGAAGCAGCAGGACTCTTGCCAAACGTCTTTTTACAAAGCTTATATTAACTCACTCCGTCTGTCTGTCTGGAAGAATTATTTTACGATTTTCTCCCTTTTCCCATTCTCGAATCAAGTGGCACATTTGCACAATTGTTGTTAGTAATATTGATCGAAGACAATACATGAATCAATTAAAAAATAATAACCAGTTAGTTTATCAATTAGTGGTAAGTAATAAATTTTGTTTTATATTGAAAATGGATAGGCAAGCCTTGCAGTTTTGATAGATGTAGCAGTGATTGTGCAGTGCTTCCTCTAAGTAAATTTTTTAAAAGTATCTTTTAAATTAGTTTGCTTGTTTGTTTTACAAAAGCTAGAGACGCTTCAACGTGTATCTCGATGAAAAAGATGAGACCTTAGATCCAAATGCTAATAAGAGGTCTCTCCCCATATCAAAACAACGTGATATTTTTGCTGAAACATTGCCGAAACAAAATATCAAGAGCGCAGACGCCAGGTGCCTTAGTTAATAGACAAGGGAACAAACGATGTATTAGACTAGGGTGAATAGATTGTTGTTTTTATACACCGGGTAGAAAGAAGGGTGAAAGTGCTCTAGCGTCTGGTGACCACAGATGCTCAACTTGTGACCGCAGCTGTGTGTTAAGGATTGGCAAAGTGTTCACCACACGACCTACTGAGACATAAAATGCCACAGATCAATCAGACAGCGTATTCTGAATAGGCCTACTGTTTCCCTAAGCAGCTCATTAAAGAATAATAAGCAAAACATGTTTCTGGTCGAGTAAACTTCGTACTGTCACCTAGGTGGTCCGTGTCGCACGCCGCCATGAGAGAATTTGGGCTAGGATGTAAAACATTTTTTAATTTTAAAGAAACATTCGATAAATATCTTTTTTTTTCTTGAGCTATAAACTCACCTAACGACAAATGTGTAGAGTTGCCTTAAGTCATAAATAAGTGCTTGCTCTGTCATTGCTATGAAAAGACCTGCGATGTTCTACACATTTAATAACACATCGTACGTTGTATTTACATAAAAGCCGACGAGCGGTTAAGTGAAGTGATTGAAAGACATTTGCTTTAATCTATATAAAGTAATTCTAAAGTATCTATAATTATTGTTGTGTTTTGTTTTTTTAAGACTTTTGTATTACTTATTAGGCGCAATGGTTACATGGAAAGAGTGAGAATAAGTTTATAATAAAAACACATATAAACCAGTGTACGAAGCTAAGAGCAGTCATCCGATGATAACAAATTTTGCAATCTTTCCAGTTCCCCCTCTCTCTCTCTCTCTGACTCTCTGTAGCTCACCTCCATCAAATGACTAAACTAATATCTTCTTTACATTTCCTTTTATTGAAACTCGAGTCTTATGTTCTTTTCCGTGTTTGTCTTTTTTTTTTAATAATTGTTTATTATTTATAACTTTATAAAATTCTCTGCTTAAAATCCATGATAGAAGTTTTCATTTAAAAATTAAAGAAAATTGATATAAATTGATATAAGCACGTTTCATTTTCCCCCTTGTAATTTATTTGTTTTGTTTTTTTAAAGAAAAAAAAAGGGGGGGGGGCTGCCATGTTTGACATTAATGTTGTACATGTTTCGGATGTTCCTCCAGAATTGAAAATAATTCACTTCCTAGTCCTAACCTCTCGCAGGACGATAGGGGATGGGAGCTAGCAGTGTATGAACCTGAGACCATCGACAAGTCCGAACAACAGTCTAGCGCGCATAGCGTGCGACCAGGCAGCCATCCTACATGTATGCTAAGAATCGTTGTTTGTTTTAAGCCAAGGATAAGAGGTCAGTTGGGGTCAACATTCCAAAGTCAGGTCAGGACTGTATTTGACCAGTTGTTCTGCTACACATCCACACATACGAGTGTGTGTACACGTTGTTTTGTTTTATTTATTTATTTATTTTATTGTCAAGTGACCAGGAGACCTGGTCCCCAAAGAGCCAGGATGACCTGGGTACTTATCTTATCTTATATAATACAGACGTTACTTCACCAAATAACATGATCACGTCCTACGCGTCAAGCATTCAGTCATGCATATTAACCAATGACTTATATTCTGCCAAGTCACTAGTTTTCCTGGCTAGCTTAGGCAACCCATTCCATGCTCTAATAGCGCTAGGGAAGAAGGAGCATTTGTACAAATTTGTCCTAGCATATGGGACGACGAATGTGCATTTATCTTTGTGTCTTTCTGGGTATTTTATTAAATTTGTTTTTGTATTTGAAGATTATGGTTCAGTGTTTTATGTATAATTGCTGCTTCACTTTGGGGACAAAGCATAGTAAAGTTCCTCTTTCAGACCTTGTAGTCTATGGGGCAGATGATGTAAAGGTCATCTGTTTCTGAGGCCTCCGGTTAACTAGGGTGTCATGTGGACAGAACAACAACCAACAGCCTTTACTTTTCCCCAACTAATGTAAGGTGCCCATTAGAGCTGAGTGGACTCAGAGGCACCCGAAAATTACGAAATTAAAAATCCCAGCCTTCAGCAGGATTCGAACCCCCAGACCATGGTTCGGAAGACAAGCTTTACCACTCAGCCACCGCGCCTACAAAGCGTAGTCGGCGGCTTTTTTTTTTTTACCGCCTACGGTTGTTTTTCTATTGCTGTCATATAACTTACACAACGACCAGTTGAAATAGTCGCGCCTAGTGACAAGAGGTCTCAATCGAATTGTCCTATTGGAGGAAGCAAATGCTAAGCAAAGATTTTATTTTAGAGAGAAGGAAAAAAGAAATGAGAAAAAGGCGGGAGGGGGGAAGAGTTGCTGTAAACAAAAAAGCAGTTATTTCCCTTTTACGAAAGTTGGGCGTTACACAGCCATAAATAAATATATTTATAATGCCTAGTTTTTGTATTGATCGATTGGACCTGATATATTAGATTTCAGAACATTAACTCCACTCACAAGTGCGAATCTCTATTCATTTGTTTTTACTGGCAAGAAGAACGAAAGGTCAACTTTGTAGGGGAACTAATTAGTCGAGAGAAGTGAAGATGTTACTTATAAATGAGTACTCATTTTATTTTGGAAACTATAGAATCGTGTCGCTACAGATAACTTTGGTGCATATACTGCCCTACAGCTGAGATTCAATGTGGTAAAACAGGGGTTCACAACCTGTGGGTCGCGACCCCCTTGGGGGTCGATTGACAATTTGCCAGGGGTCGCCAAAGACCATTGAAAAAATGGATTGTTATTGTCTATTCTTCAATTGCTGTGTGTGTGCGGGGGAGGGGGGGGGGGTCGCGGCTAAGAGGGGATTGTAAAAAGGGGTCGCCGAACATAAAAGGTTGAGAACCGTAGAATCTCCCACCATTTCCAGGGCTGTTAAGTTGCCACTTTGATCTGCCAAGAGATATCTGCTCTCTCTATCTAAAAGTTAAAGATGTATCTTCAACACAGAAAATATATACGTCTTACATATATTAATGTGTTAATCGACCAAAGTATGTGGGAGGAGACAGCCCAAGACCAAGCTCTCTCTCTCTCTCTTTCTCTTTCACAATTTCAAGGGTTTTATTTTCTATTTCACTCAAATTTTGAAATTGCCTGTCTTCATTGGTACAAATACATTTTGTGTGTGTGTGAGTGTGTGAGTGAGAGAGAGAACCTATTTGTGAATCCTTTCAAAGCGAGAGATTGCCGATAATAATTTATTCTATAAAGGATTGCTTAGGCTGCTTTTCAAAATCATGCATTCTTTAATGCGTTGCATATATTGTTTTCTTTTAAAGAGCATTATATTCGTGTCTTTTCAGAATTAATATTCCCATAATCATTTACTCCTTTTGTACCTTTACTGTCTTTTTTATTTATTTATTCCTAAATGGACCGATAGTTTCAGAATATAGTGACTCGAAACACAAAAGCCTTTGACGGTGGGCCGTTTTCAACTTTTCGTAAACTAATGATAATGATTATCACGATTGTATTTTGGAGAGATGTGCATTTTGTCCATAATCATCTAACATACGCTGGATTCGGAAGTGCCTATAAATTTGTCAAACACACCTCTAGGACAAAATGAAGCAACTCAGCCTTGAATATTTTTCTTCAATTGATATAAAACTGTGTAACTTAAATGTAAGCCCTTACTTACAAGCATGGGTTCTAAACTTTTTAACCCAACGGCCCAGTAAGTTAAAGTCAACAACACAAAATCACCAACTCGAGTACTATGTACGGGTGCTCCACAAGGTTGTGTACTTTCTCCTGTACTATACACTCTTTACACTAATGACATAAGAAGCATCTATGACTCAATTTAAACTCATGAAATTCGCTGATGATACTGCCATAGTCAGTTTTATTTCAGGAGACGAAACTCAGTATCGAAACTCGATAGAAGAGTTTACAAACTGGTGCACCGACAACTTTCTAGAACTGAATGTAACAAAAACTAAAGAACTAATAGATTTTAGAAAGAAAAAACAAACTATACGTGAACTGCAAATAAACACTACATCTATAGAACAAGTAAAGGCATATAAATATCTAGGCGTTATCATCAACAACAAGCTTTCATGGGAAGACCACATTGGAACTGACAAAGAAAACAGCCCATCGACTCTTTTTTTTCTATACAAACTCAATAGCTTTAAACTAAACAAGAAGATCCTTGAGACTTTTTACGGCGCGACTATACAATATCTGCTAATATACGGAATAACTTGTTGGCAAGGCAACGCCTCATCTAAACTGTTGAGACGTCTAGAAAACATCATTAAAAAAGCATCAAAAATTACACTCACAACATTACCACATTTAAAGGAACTTTTTGAACAAAAGTGCCTAAGAAAAATCGAAAAAATCTTGGAAGACAACGGCCACCCGCTCCATCAGAACTACGTCAGGTCGTCGCGAAGTGGGTGACTGCTGTCAATCAAAACAAGAACGGAGCGGTACAAAAACTCGTTCGTACCTCACTCGGTCCGGCGCCTTCGACACGGAGGTCACGCTCGGTCAGACTCTAACACCGCCACTCATTGATCAGGGAACATGAAATGCACCACGATACCTGTGTGTAGTCGCTGAATGAACTCTTTATGTTGTCTGTTGTATTTATGTGTATTTTTCTGTTGTGTTGTCTTTATATGAGAAAAGAGTCCTAGTAATCACAACAAATTTCCGTAAGGATCAATAAAGCAGTCTTAGTCTTAGTCTTAAAATAAATAATCCTAAGTACAAGTCATTATACATTGACTTGAAATAGGCCTAAAACAGGTTAAGGCATTTCCTGGTGGCGACCCGTACATGATAAAATTTACGTTCGAGACTCTCTTAGAAGCTGGGGACCTAGAGGAGTGATGTAGGCTCCCGCAGTAGGTCCGTGAGAAAAAAGTTGGTCATAAGTAAAACGCAAATAAGTTTCACTTTTCATTTTTACTAATTTAACGCTATGTTTAGAATCCAAGATTACATTGGGCCTATTGAAATTTTACTAAAACGAGTTCGTTGTCTTTGGTGTTTTTTTTTTATAGTGTTGCCTACATAATTTTAAGCGTTGTATAAAGTTCTTACTGGAGATAGAATTGAACACTCGGCGGGTTTCTGCTCAAGCCGGCAAGCGGTCTGATTTCGAGGCCGGGTCCCGGCGCTCAGCGTATTGTGGTGTTAACAGATTCAGAAATTCTTTCTCCTAGTTTTTACACCTTTTTTTTTCGTAATAAGAAGAAAGTATATAAAAAAGGTCAATATTAATGAGTTTTCTTTTACAACGCACTATTCATCTCAGTAAAACAAAATAATCTAGTAATAAAGAGGCAGCCATGGTTAATAGTATTATTCGAGGAACATTCTAGGTAAAAAGTAGGTATATATAGCACACGGATAATGGGCGTAATGTTTTTAAAGATCATCTTCGTGCTAAGTAAGACATCTCTGTCGCGGAGCATTTTTAAATATTTATATATAGATATATATCAAGTAGTGAGGGGCGAGTCGATAGTTGCTGAAATTATCATATTGGATAAACTGGCTTCTAGAAAAGAATTCATTTTAAATTGTATACAGTGTTCATGTTGTGTGGAAATCCTTTCGTCATGCCGATTCTTCACGTCCCCGGATACAGTATAAGAAACATTGAGTTAAGTGCTATGTGAACTAATAGAGCGTGACTAGTCACCTTTTTTAGAGTTTAATGAAAAACAACACAGCTAGTTTCTAAATACTAGCCACGCAAGTGAAACTCATAGGCATATACTAAAATCTTAAGCTATAGCACAAGATAAAAAAAAAACACGACCCAAAATACACGTGTCAACATAGCGACTTGAATTGAAACATTTGATCGTATAGGATCATCATTCACATGCGCATAAACACAAATACACACACACACACACATACACCGATACGAACACATGAACATATTTATGTTTTGGTTTTGTGATGAAATAAGAGAAGCAGTACAGAAATTAATAATTGAAGAGACCAAGCAGTACACGTGCCCCTAGACTGTTAAACCGCTGGGATACCACACATGATCTGTCGACCATCTTTCTCCATTCCTCTCTATCTTTTGCCTTGGCTAGAATCTCTTCCAATTACAGGCCCGACCATTTATTTACCTTGTCCTCCCAGAGTCCCATCGCTTTCTCCGTCTGCCTCTTTATTCTGGTGCTGTTTAATGAAGGAAGATCTTTGCAAGAAATGAGGCCTTGTGATTTGGCCATAAAGTTTTAGTTTGAGTTTTTTGACAGTTGTTAGCAGGTCGTCTTGGGGTCCAATCTCCGTTGTGATCTTAATTCTTATCTGTTCCTTTGTGATGCTGACTTCGTATGGGATGTCTAGGATCCTCATATATTAAATATATATCATGTAAATTTCATTGCTAGGATCTTCCTCTCTAGTTCCACAGTAAGTGTCCATGATTCACACACATAAGAATGTGGCAGTGACCAGGGTCTGAATTTAGTGTCGAGGGCTATGCCTTTGTCTTTTCAAGTTGTTTCAATTTTGTGCAGGTGCAGCTGTCATTTTTCTCCACAATCTTATCTCCAAATTTCTTCGCATTCCCACATTAACTTTCTTCTCTTCACACTTTCATCTCCACATTATTATATTCACATTCTCATATTAACATTCTTATCTCTACATTTTCATCTCTACATTCTCATCTTCACATTCTTCTTTCTATATTCGGTGTTTTAGTTGTAATACATCAAATAAAATGTGATTGAAACGTTATTGACTTTTAATGTATTAAAGGAACGAAATAAATAAGTATTTTAAAACATCATAAATAATGCAATGCAACGCGCATTCCGTTCAAGCTCTTTCTGCATCCACACTTTGGAAAAACTGTGTTAGAGGAGACAATTAGCTGCCCGAGTCTAGATGAAACATTGAGGAATGTGTATGACCATTTCAAAAAGTGTAACAATTACAAAGTTATTTTAAACAAGGTTAGAAAGACAGTTGGTATGGAAACACAAACTCAAAATCAGCACCTGAAGTGGTCCACCCAGGCAGGTAAAAAGGCAGATTTCAATATTTTCAGAAAGAATATCAGAATAAAATTCTATCAAAAGCTAATGACAGAGAAGATTGGAAAAAGAAAGTTGACAGATCCTGTGTGGTGCCCCAACGGTCCAGCAGACCAAGGAATAGGTGAAAGTAAAGGTGAAGCTAAATGTGAACGTGGACGGACAGACAAACCACATAAAACTAATAGAGTCGTTTCCCTTTTCTGGGGCCGCTAAAAAAAAGGGAGAAGACGTTGACCTTAATACCCTGTAGACTAGACATGTGTTATTGTCACGTGATTTAACCTGTGCTAAACGAGGGAAATAAGGAAGATGATGACATTGACCTAATTTATGTTGGAGTGGGAAAGTATCACATATCAAGAAAAAGAAAAAAAATATCACTTTAAAAAAATAAAGCTTATATTTAGAATAATTGTATCAATTGTTTTGTATTAGTTATCTAATCCAACTTGTAATAGATCTAGATTTTTCTAGACTTAATATTAATAGGAAAAACAGTGACTTGGCAGAATTTAAGTCATGCATGACTAAATGCATGACGCGTAGGACGTAATCATCTTCTTTTTTGAAGTAACGTCTGTATAATATAAGATAAGAAGATAATAATAATTGTGTGCGATTGGAAACATATGTGAGAAATACAGTGTACAAAACATTTTACCAGGCAGACAGAGTGAGTTGATATAAGCTTTAAAAAAAAAGTTGACCTCCCATCTTTTAACAAAGACATCGAAGTGGCTATACATTTTTTTATCAACATTTGGTGCACTTGGTGATGTTCTTGGTACCCTCACTGACAGCGTGCTCGGCCAACTCACCAGGAAGAAGGAGACGGGCGGCAGTCTGAATCTCAGAGAAGTGATGGTGATGCGTTTGATGTAGTGAGCTAAAGTGTTAGCTTCAGTGGTGGTGATGTGTTTGTTGTAGTGGGCTAAACTGTTAGCTTCAGTGGTGGTGATGTGTTTGTTGTAGTGAGCTAAACTGTTAGCTTAAGTGGTGGTGATGTGTTTGTTGTAGTGAGCTAAACTGTTAGCTTCAGTGGTGGTGATGTGTTTGTTGTAGTGAGCTAAACTGTTAGCTTCAGTGGTGGTGATGTGTTTGTTGTAGTGAGCTAAACTGTTAGCTTCAGTGGTGGTGATGTGTTTGTTGTAGTGAGCTAAACTGTTAGCTTCAGTGGTGGTGATGTGTTTGTTGTAGTGAGCTAAACTGTTAGCTTCAGTGGTGGTGATGTGTTTGTTGTAGTGAGCTAAACTGTCAGCTTCAGTGGTGGTGATGTGTTTGTTGTAGTGAGCGCAACTGTCAGCTTCAGTGGTGGTGATGTGTATGTTGTAGTGAGCTCAACTGTTAGCTTCAGTGGTGGTGATGTGTATGTTGTAGTGAGCTAAACTGTTAGCTTAAGTGGTGGTGATGTGTTTGTTGTAGTGAGCTAAACTGTTAGCTTCAGTGGTGGTGATGTGTTTGTTGTAGTGAGCTCAACTGTTAGCTTCAGTAGTGGTGATGTGTTTGTTGTAGTGAGCTAAACTGTTAGCTTCAGTGGTGGTGATGTGTATGTTGTAGTGAGCTCAACTGTTAGCTTAAGTGGTGGTGATGTGTTTGTTGTAGTGAGCTAAACTGTTAGCTTCAGTGGTGGTGATGTGTTTGTTGTAGTGAGCTAAACTGTTAGCTTCAGTGGTGGTGATGTGTTTGTTGTAGTGAGCTAAACTGTTAGCTTCAGTGGTGGTGATGTGTTTGTTGTAGTGAGCTAAACTGTTAGCTTCAGTGGTGGTGATGTGTTTGTTGTAGTGAGCTCAACTGTTAGCTTCAGTGGTGGTGATGTGTTTGTTGTAGTGAGCTAAACTGTCAGCTTCAGTGGTGGTGATGTGTTTCTTGTAGTGAGCTCAACTGTCAGCTTCAGTGGTGGTGATGTGTTTGTTGTAGTGAGCTCAACTGTTAGCTTCAGTGGTGGTGATGTGTATGTTGTAGTGAGCTCAACTGTTAGCTTAAGTGGTGGTGATGTGTTTGTTGTAGTGAGCTAAACTGTTAGCTTCAGTGGTGGTGATGTGTTTGTTGTAGTGAGCTAAACTGTTAGCTTCAGTGGTGGTGATGTGTTTGTTGTAGTGAGTTAAACTGTTAGCTTCAGTGGTGGTGATGTGTTTGTTGTAGTGAGCTAAACTGTCAGCTTCAGTTGGTGGTGATGTGTTTGTTGTAGTGAGCTCAACTGTCAGCTTCAGTGGTGTTGATGTGTTTGTTGTAGTGAGCTCAACTGTTAGCTTCAGTGGTGGTGATGTGTATGTTGTAGTGAGCTCAACTGTTAGCTTAAGTGGTGGTGATGTGTTTGTTGTAGTGAGCTAAACTGTTAGCTTCAGTGGTGGTGATGTGTTTGTTGTAGTGAGCTAAACTGTTAGCTTCAGTAGTGGTGATGTGTTTGTTGTAGTGAGCTAAACTGTTAGCTTCAGTGGTGGTGATGTGTTTGTTGTAGTGAGCTAAACTGTTAGCTTCAGTGGTGGTGATGTGTTTGTTGTAGTGAGCTAAACTGTTAGCTTCAGTGGTGGTGATGTGTTTGTTGTAGTGAGCTAAACTGTTAGCTTCAGTGGTGGTGATGTGTTTGTTGTAGTGAGCTAAACTGTTAGCTTCAGTGGTGGTGATGTGTTTGTTGTAGTGAGCTAAACTGTTAGCTTCAGTGGTGGTGATGTGTTTGTTGTAGTGAGCTAAACTGTTAGCTTCAGTGGTGGTGATGTGTTTGTTGTAGTGAGCTAAACTGTTAGCTTCAGTGATGGTGATGTGTTTGTTGTAGTGAGCTAAACTGTCAGCTTCAGTGGTGGTGATGTGTTTGTTGTAGTGGGCTAAACTGTTAGCTTCAGTGGTGGTGATGTGTTTGTTGTAGTGAGCTAAACTGTTAGCTTAAGTGGTGGTGATGTGTTTGTTGTAGTGAGCTAAACTGTTAGCTTCAGTGGTGGTGATGTGTTTGTTGTAGTGAGCTAAACTGTTAGCTTCAGTGGTGGTGATGTGTTTGTTGTAGTGAGCTAAACTGTTAGCTTCAGTGGTGGTGATGTGTTTGTTGTAGTGAGCTAAACTGTTAGCTTCAGTGGTGGTGATGTGTTTGTTGTAGTAAGCTAAACTGTTAGCTTCAGTGGTGGTGATGTGTTTGTTGTAGTGAGCTAAACTGTCAGCTTCAGTGGTGGTGATGTGTTTGTTGTAGTGAGCGCAACTGTCAGCTTCAGTGGTGGTGATGTGTTTGTTGTAGTGAGCTCAACTGTTAGCTTCAGTGGTGGTGATGTGTATGTTGTAGTGAGCTAAACTGTTAGCTTAAGTGGTGGTGATGTGTTTGTTGTAGTGAGCTAAACTGTTAGCTTAAGTGGTGGTGATGTGTTTGTTGTAGTGAGCTAAACTGTTAGCTTCAGTGGTGGTGATGTGTTTGTTGTAGTGAGCTCAACTGTTAGCTTCAGTAGTGGTGATGTGTTTGTTGTAGTGAGCTAAACTGTTAGCTTCAGTGGTGGTGATGTGTATGTTGTAGTGAGCTCAACTGTTAGCTTAAGTGGTGGTGATGTGTTTGTTGTAGTGAGCTCAACTGTTAGCTTCAGTAGTGGTGATGTGTTTGTTGTAGTGAGCTAAACTGTTAGCTTCAGTGGTGGTGATGTGTTTGTTGTAGTGAGCTAAACTGTTAGCTTCAGTGGTGGTGATGTGTTTGTTGTAGTGAGCTAAACTGTTAGCTTCAGTAGTGGTGATGTGTTTGTTGTAGTGAGCTAAACTGTTAGCTTCAGTGGTGGTGATGTGTTTGTTGTAGTGAGCTAAACTGTCAGCTTCAGTGGTGGTGATGTGTTTGTTGTATTGAGCTAAACTGTTAGCTTCAGTGGTGGTGCGCCCAAAGAGTTCATTGGGTTCATGATAGAGATATGGCTTTTGAGGAGATACCTAGTGTCACAGTGCTCTTGTTTCAAAACTTTGGAAATGTAGATGCTATAGCTTTCATAAGCTTTCCTTTTCTTTTACCACCGGTGCGTAAAACTCTAACCTTGCCGACTTTAATTCTTGGCTCCACTTGACGATACTTTAAGTGACCTAGTTTTCAATCTGTGCGTTACAAAATTGAGAGTGACGGACGAAGAGGTCCCTTGCGTGGAAATCGGGCGAGCATGCCACAGAAAACGAACGCGTCGAACCAATAGGAGTGCTGCTTTTTTACACTATTAATATATATAGATCAAAGCTCCTCGAAAGAACATACACTTTTTAAACCAGGTTGACACAAAATGAGTTAGTGTTGCTCCCATATGGTCTGCCTAGAGCGAACTACAAACCGTCATGGGCATATAATTGGGATGTTTCGTAGCACGCTTTACATTTATTATCGTTTATATGATTGATCCCTGAAAATTTCTTCTCATAATTAGCATAGAGGGTTTTATTTTTTTTTTAATAAGACTTTTAAAAAAAAATTCCTATTTCAGACCTTGCTTAAGAAAATTGATGTCAGCTGGGTGGACTCACCAGGATTCGAACCCCGGATCCGGTTCGGAAGCCAAGCGCTTTACCACTCAGCTACCACGCCTCCAAAATAAGACTTAAATCAAAAATATTTTTAGATACTAAGTAGATTTCAAATTAGATATATTGATATTGGGGCGATGTGGCTGATTATTTAAAGAAAAATTACGATGGTTTTTCAAATTCGGGCTATTGACATATTTAAATTCTGCGTAAAAAGTTGTGATAGTAAACATTTTTTTGTTGATTCACTACTCGACCGGCGGCGTAGTATACGCCGCTATTTTGCAGGGTCGGCTTTAGGTGACCGCAGTGGGCTCCGCACTTTTGCGACAGCAGGGCGCCCCGCAATTTCATAGGACCCGCGCCAATTCTAGGTTTACGTTGTGACGTTGGGAGTTTTGATACTACTCTGAACCTTGATTCTTCATCGTCGGTGAACATTCGACCTGGCTAGAAGATACTAATGTTACCTTGAACAGTTTACAGAATCTTTGTCTTGAAATGGAATATTGATGAGGTCAATACTATTTCTATACAATACTATTTAAGTATTTAAATTGAACTATGCAAACGCGACATGAAGCTCTTAAAAATCGACACTAGCAGCTGGGAAAAAGTAGCAATGGATAGATCTACATGGAGAGAGAGCATAAAGGAAGGGTCTCGGATTGCAGATGCCATACACTACAGAAGCAGAAAGAAGGGTGATAACGCAACGGCGCCTGGTGATCACATATGCCCAACCTGCGATTGCAGCTGTGTATCAAGGATTGGCCTCTTAAGTCACACAAGAAGTTGAAAAGGGAAAAGATCGTCTCTCGAGACGTAAAATGCCACAGATTTAATTTGAACTATATCTCTCTATATATATTTATATTCATTTATTATTATCATTAATCACATGTCATTTTCATTGTATAACTATTGTTATAAACCTGGTGGTGATACAGATGGGGGTAGTGCTGTGTGTGTTTTGGACTACGCAAATCGCCCCAGGCCAGCGCTAGACGAGCGGTCAATCGTGAAGAAAAACAGTACACGCTAGTTCGGCAAAGACCCGTGTTGTAAATATTACGCACACAAGTCACGGCGATTGTGATCAACCAGAGGTCAAGCGATGTTCCATCCAATTCTAGAAGGCCTATGGACCCTATATAAGAGAGAGTGTGTTAGAGTCAAGACACTTCACGTTACCTCGCAATGTGACCAGTACGAGGCGAAGTCAGAAATAATCACCACACTGGAAATTCAACAACTCACTTTTAACAGACACAAATTACCTTAAAAACATAACAACTTTAATACAAAACACTTTCGACACAACGGACCCAAACACTAACACAGAAGACAATTGGGCACTACTTAAACGAAGCATAAAACAACAAACAATAATAATAGCCACTCAAAACAACAAGCAGCGCACACAATAAGAAAAACATCTGAAAAGAAAAACTCCAAACACTACAAGAAGACTCAATCGACATCGAGACAACACAACAAGAACTACAAACACTAGTAGACTATAAATACACAGGGGCACAAAAAAGATGCAGACAAAGAACCATAACAGAAGGGCCAAACAAAGCCTTCCTAACCATAGAACAGAACATACAAAGAAAACGCAACATAGATAAAATAACAGACACACTAGGCAACACACAAGAAGACAATAAAAATATAGCTGAGGCATTCAAACAACACTTCCAAAGCATTTACACGAAAGAAAAAACAGACGCAGAGGCACAAAATGAAACACTAAAATTTTGCAAACAACTAAAAGAAGAAGACAAAACCGCAACAGACACACTACTAACTCTACACGACATAGAGAAAGCAGTCAACAGCCTTCAAAACGATAAAACATCCGGACCAGACGGCCTAACAGCGGAATTCTACAAAGCCTTTCTGCCCCTTATAGGCCCTATCCTTTTAACAATGTTTAATAATGCACAAGAAATTGGCGAACTTCCGCATCTCTTCAGTGAGGCTTACATCACTGTGCTAGAGAAAGACAAAAACAATCCAACATTAATAAACAACTACAGACCCATCTCGCTTCTCAACACAGACTACAAAATCCTAGCCAAAACACTAGCGAACAAACTACACCCAAACCAACACTGCAGCACACCAGGAAGAAACATAGATACAATGAACCACCGCATACGCGACATCATAACATACGCAGACATAAAAAAACACACAACTAGCGCTTCTGACCAACGATCAGGAGAAGGCATTCGATAGAGTAGACCACAACTTCCTATTCAAAATTCTTGAAAGGAACAACACAGGAAACAAAATAATAAAGTGGATTAAGCTAATGTACGCTGACCCACAGAGCAGCTTACTAGTGAACCACACCTTGTCTAACCCATTCCCTGTGGAGCAATCAGTTAGACAGGGCTGCCCCCTCTCCCCCACACTATACACATTATGTATAGAACCTCTCCTACAAAAGATTAGGGAGGACACAACAATAAAAGGCCTAGCAGTCCCGGGCGACCAAACCACCATCAAAATACAAGCATACGCAGACGACACCACTTTCCTTATAACACACACAAACGACATAACAAACATGATACATTTTAAAAAATACGGCCAAGCCAGTGGTTCCAAAAT
The DNA here is from genome assembly GCF_947242115.1 of Biomphalaria glabrata. Taxonomy (NCBI): domain Eukaryota; kingdom Metazoa; phylum Mollusca; class Gastropoda; family Planorbidae; genus Biomphalaria; species Biomphalaria glabrata. Next base: position 360,692 of record NC_074719.1, read on the forward strand.
AAATTTAGGGAAATCCGCCATAATGGGAGTAGGCAAATGGAAACACAGAAAAGATTTCTCCGAAGGCCTACAAAGCGGAAAGACCCTAAAGATATGCGGGATCACGTGGACGCCAAACCCCTACATAGTGAAACATGGGATACACTCATCCAAAGAGCACAAAAGACACTAGATAAATATAAACACATAGGTATGACAATCTTTGGTAGAGCCCACATATACAACACACTAATACTCCCCAAAGTCATCTATCAAGCAACCACAACAGACCCCCCACCACAGTTCATACAAACACTAAACAAAATCACTGGCAGCTTTATTTTTAAGAACACAATAGCAAACGTAAAACATACAACACTAATACAACACAAAATTAATTATAAACAATTACACCTCACAAATGATTTTTTAAAATGATTGACACCTTTTAAGATAGTATCATACTCTCTTATAAAAAGAATTGCTTTTTTTTTTACATTTTTATGATCACTGACATAGACTTGCAGTGGAACAACATGATTGTAATAACCTTATTTAGAATGTAATAACCTTATTTAGAACACTAAGGCTTTTTACACACGAATGACAAAACAGTTCATAACGATACAGTACACACACACACAAGCTGACCTATTCTATGACTGTGCAGCTGAAAGAGTCAACCTTGCCTGGTGTTGGTAATGTAGCATTATATAATCAGTATTTATCATGGAAAATTTCCCTTAATTTTTTTTTTCACACAAAAAAGTGTAATTGTTTCTGTTGATGATAAGTGATACTTTAAATAGTAATATCTTCTTTGTTTTTGAAGACTTTTATTATGTTCTAGGAAAGTTGCAAACAACTGATTGATGGCTTTAAGCCCTACTGAACTACACAACTGCATAGCAGACATAAATGTTTTTATTGCAACTGACAGTCATATGGTTAGATTTGTAAATATTTTATAATGTGGTTGGTTAATAGTCTTCAAAACAGAGATTTGCTACTTTGTATTTTAAGAGTCCTAATTTAGTATTTGAATGTACTAATTTGGAATAATTAAAGTGATACAAAATAAACACCCATACTCATTCTTTTCACTGCAAGCAATTTTTTTTTTTCACATTTTTTTGTGTATAGGGCATCTTTCATGCTTATAACAAGCTCAGTGCATTAAGATCTAATCTCTTTTAGTGGAAACATGGTGGAAAAAGGGTTTCCTTTATGCCTTTAGATGTTTAACAAACACAACTGAGCTGTAGCAAGGTTTGAAGCTCAAGCCCTTTCTATAGATAGCAAAGTGGTTTTATCCCAATCAGTTACACATCCCACTTTTTTAAACATATTATTTTTATTTTATTAATCACCCCATACAAATAAATATGCTGATAGCTGATAATGAATGTCTTTGTGTCTTTCTCTACACTCATAGATTTAGCACTTCAAATGTATGTGTGCAGACATGAAAGAATGCTGAGTGTAAAGTAGTAGTGAATGAAATGTTAATAATCAATAAAAAAAATTATTAACAAATATAAAGTTGTAGTAATATAAAAATAACTTCAAGTTTACATCCATCACCTTTTTCTAGTATCCTCATGAAATAATATTTTGTTGATCAGCCACATAAATCAACCTTGCAATATAACAATTTATTCTTAGGTCCACTAAATCCAAACTTGTTACACTCCATTTTGAGGTCAGAACCTCATGTATTTTAAGACTGTTTTTATTTGGTAGATGTTATTGTGTGTGTGTTTATATAGGTGATGGTGGGAAGAGATTAGCGATTGGTTGTGAATGATGCAACATAGGTGGTGTTGCCATCCTTTGGTGTTAGTTAGGGGAGACGGCTCCAGAACATGAGACTGAAAGATTGTGCTACTACAGTGAGCTAGTTTTTTTTTAAAGATATTTTTACTAAAGTCTACTAAATTTATTTCATTTGATCACAAGTTATTTTGTCTATATTAGAAATAAAGTTATATTTAGTTTTGTTCACAAAAGTTATTCAAGTTATTTGAAGTTTTATTAGTTAAGATATATTACTCTTACAATGGTTTAGTTGTCTACCAGCAGTATGGTGCTACCAGTCAACGACCAGTAATAACAGTAGGAACATCTTTAATTTAATATAACATTAGCATATGTAACCATAGCGCAGATGATGTAAAGGTCACTCATTTTTATGTCAGATAATTAAGGAGAGTGTTATGTGACAAGCGCAACTTCCTTTGCTTTCTTCATCTAAATTCTAAAGTCAAGTAGACATTAGAATTTGATGAAATAAAGATCAATTCCAAAAATCCTGAAATTAAAAAATCCCACTCTTGGTTCACAGTAAAGTTAACCTTTCAAACTTTGCAATCTATGGGGCAGACAATGTAAAGGTCATCTGATTTTGTGGCCCATGGTTAACGAGGGTGTCATGTAACCAGCACAACAACCAAGTACCTTTACTTTTCCCAAACTAATGTCAGGTACCCATTAGAGCTGGGTAGACTATGGGGCACCCAAAAAATCCTGAAATTCAAAATCCCAGAGCTCCCTGATTTGGAAACCACTGCGCAGTTCATCTCATGTATTGGTCTAGTCATCTGAACACTCCAACATAACAATGAGAAAAAAGAAGAAGAATAAAAAATCCCAGTCTTCACAGAGATTTGAACTCAGGACCACAGGTTCAGAAGCCGAGCACTTAAACACTCAGCCACTGCGCCCCCATCAGTAATATGTGTTTGCAGTTATTTTTTAAAAAAAAGGAATTCAATTACTTACTTCCTACAGCATCTACTTCATCAAAGACAAGCTTTTTTTGCTATAGCCATTTCGAAAAATTCTCTGATCATTCCGGCACCCTGAAAGTATTACATAAAGAAGTAAAAAGTAAAGGTACCCATTTCGGATCTTGCATATTTTGGACACAGATGATGTCTATGGCCATTGGTTAATGAGTCATGTTGCCAGCACAAAGACCAACTGTCTTTACTTCCCCAGCAAAAGTCAAGTACCCATTAGAGTTTGGTATATTCAGGGGCATCTTAAAAAATCCTGATCTTCAAATCCTAATTTTCACCAGGATTGGAACTCTAGACCTGTTGCTTGTTGCCATGTGCTTTACTACTCATACTACACCCCATACAAGAATGTGCTAGTCAAAATTTAATAAATACCAACATTTTTTACAAACAAAAATAAAATAGAATTGAATGCATATAATGAAAACTGATTTGACATGGCAGTTGATTTTTGTGCTGGCCACAATACCCTCATTTATCGTGGACTACAGAAACTGATGACCTTAACATCATCTATCTGCTCTATAGACACATGATCTGAAAAGGGAACTACTTTACTTTTTACTTTAATCTATGGGGTGTGGTGGTAAAGAGAGTGTAAAACAGACTAAGAACAGATCAACAATGTCAAATTAAGAGAGGCTGTAAAAACATATAGTTTTTTTTTCAAGAATTCTTTCATTAAATTTTGAAAATACAGACACAATTCTGACAGTAATTAGCAGCCTTGTTTACAACATAAATAAATGTGTGACATCACAAGCAATGAAGAGTCACATCTAGAATAATGTTATATATCTGTGTATTTTCCCAATACCATCCTCTACGTTCATAGTGTAAAGTAGTCATTAAATGAATAAGACACCGGTCCCAAAAACCACTATAGGGCCCTATATAGAGCAAAAACTATTAGGAGAGCTACCAGATCTGAAAACCATTGCACAGTTCATCCTAGGTATGGGGTTACTTGTCTGAAACCTCCAACATATAAATGAGAACAGAGAAGTCATTGAATGTACAATTATAACTTTTTTTATTCACTGAAACTACCAGATGAAAAACTTAATAAAGAGTCTAGCTATGCTAAAGAAACTCAGGCTTTTCTTCCACCTGAAATACACAAAATCAACTTGAATATAAACTATAACAGATATTTTCACATTACTATCTGTAATAGACAAACATCATAATCATTGTAATAAGGACATCCCTCAGCATTTTGTTTTTCTTTGCCGCCTTTGTTCTAAACAGCTTACTTAATGAATATGGATGTGTGGCTAAATGGCATAAACCACTAGGCTACCTATTAAGGGGACCTGATTTAAAAACCCAACTCAATCTGGGTTGTGTTTGCTGAGCAACTAAAGGCAGCTCAAAAAGGTCCTCCTCACACAGATCCACAAAAAAAGCAAAAAAGATTAGACCATAGCCCCCTGAGTATGCAATAAGCATGAACAATGTGCTACACAAAAGCAATTTTTAAAAAGTTATGACCTGCTTTCTTCATTAAAGAAGTATGTATTAAGCAAAGGAAAGAAAAAAAAACTTTATTAGAATTAGTTCAAGATAAATATTTTCTGCACTATGTAACAACTTTTTTTCTATTATTGTTGTAATGAAAAGATTTTTTTAAAACACAAATGTATAGAACATGGGAGGACACCTGGTGTATCCAAGCAATCATTATCTTCAAGAAAATGATGTGAAAAAAAATATCAAAAGATATAAATAGAACTCCATTTAAGTTTATATACAATTCATGATAGTTTAGAACATAATATTAAAAACAATTTATTCTTTGGCATCTAGCCAGTTTTTTGTTGCTGATCTGTTCTTCTCAATTTTTCTGCACTACTAAACAAAATGTTGGTTACCCAAGATGTTACATGCGCATAATAGTGTGAAAGTGAAATGGTAAAATGTGTGTTGAAATAGGAAAGATAAGAGATGGATCAAAAAATGGAGTAATGTAAACGAGATGTAACATATTATTATTTGTTGAACAAGATTAAAATTCTATTGATGGCTCTATTTGGTGTATACTTAAGAGTCTCAGATGCTCGTAACAATAGTTTTTGATGTGATGGGGGTCTGACTGGATAACTTGTAGAACTTAGCTTTAAAGAGTTGACAGGCTACACAAAGTGAAACAAGGACTGTCTGGATAACTTGTAGAAGAAATACACTCTATAGAATGAATCAACTAGTTTATAATCTCTAATCAGGATATGTGGAGTCCCTTGGTAGCGGTCACTATAGGACATGTATCAATAATTATGTGAATGGGTGAAATCCAGAATCTAAGCCACTATAAATGAATACTTGTCCAGTACAGTGTAGCACAGGTGTAATGATTATTATTTGTTTTTTTACATGTTTGGAATGTTCCTTCAAATTTGTAGATTATTACATCCTAGCCCAAAACTCCAGAAGTCTGGTGGGGGATGTCATTGGGCAGGGTTCAACCCTGTGACCCATCAAACTACCTTCTAGAGTGCAAACCACATGCTGGCAGGATCTTTAAAACTTTTTTTACTTTATTTAATTACTATATTAGGGATACTTTATTAAATCAGGTTAACATAATTATCTACTTTGTCAACCTTTCTTGTAATTGTCTTAGTCTATTTAGCAAGCTTTAACCCTGTGTGTTTCATTAAAATGTTTCTTAGTGTCATTAAAGCTATTATTAACCTCATTTAGCCAACTTTAAAATCAGCATTATATAATCATGTTTGATGAACAGCTGTGCTTTTTGTTTATAATACTATTTTAGTTCCATGATAAGAAAGTGAAGAAAAGAAAGGCATTTAAAACTCACTAATTTCAAAGCATAAATTTTACAGTGTTTTTTTTTTTATAAACATTAAAATTAATTCATTCTGGTATTTTTCTATCACATTCATAAAATTACATAGTTTTTTTAATACAATCAACCATCCACATGTACAAACTAGATATGGGAATTGAACCTAACTTTTATAAAGATAAGGATAAAGATAGGGAAGAAAGAGCTGCAGAAAGAGCTCATCAGAAAGAACTAAAAGAACTAGAGACTAAACAAAAAGAGTTAGAGGCAAAACAAAAAGAAAGTCAGGACAAAGTAGAGTTGGCTAAATTAGAAGCAGCAAAAATCAACCCCAACATTATGACCCAGCAAACCAGTAACAAACCATTTATCTCCAAATGTCATAAATTTAACATTAAGGAGGAAACATTAGAAAATTACCTAGTTCAGTTTGAACATATCTCATCTACTTACAATCTAAACAATGAGGATATGGCAAAACATCTGCTAGCAAATTTATCAGGAGAACCCCTAAACATAATAAGCACACTCACAACTGAACAAAAGAAAGATTACATAGCTGTTAAAACTAGACTCTTGGAACATTTCGGGAAAAGCGAAGACTATTATAGAAAACTCTTTAAAAAGATTAAACTAAACAAGGATGGAGACTTCAACAGAATAATTTTTGACATGAAGGCAAATATGCTTAAATGGTTAGAGCTAGCTAAATGTGATATAAAAGATCCTATTCAAATTTTAGACATGATCCTAATTGACAATGTACTATCTAATGTCACAGATTTAGTGTTCACTTTTCTTAAAGAAAAGAAAGTAAAGACAGAAACTGATCTCATTACTAATTTAAACCTTTTTAAAGATAGCCATCCTGGGCACACTATGGACAAAAGAGAGCTACATCAATTGGCCGCCACAGTTAATACAGCTAATAATAGCAATAGTAATGATAGATTTAAATTTTCTAATTCAAAAACTTGCTTTAATTGTGGGAAGAAGGGCCATGTTAAAAGCCAATGCAGACAAACTAGCACTAGCAACTTCAGATATAGAAGTTACACCAATTACCACAACCCTAGCAACTACAATCAAAATAATTACAACAATCATAGTAACTATAGCAACCAATTTAGAAACTACAGATCCAACCAGAGTGCAAGCCCCAGAGAAAGAAGGAGCCTTAGGAATAACAACTCCTATTACAATAACTATAATACTAATAGACAATCAAGGAGGGACACATACAACCATCAGTCCAACTACAACAACTATCAAAACAGGAATAGAAATAGAGGCAATACCAATAACAATACACAAAGAGAAGAGAATGTAGCCTACTTACAAACAGACATGTCTAAGGTAAATGTTTTTCCCTCATATGTAAACTCAGTAGAAATTAAAGCAATGAGAGATACTGGTGCAACAACATCAATAGTAAGATCCAATCTAGTCAAACCAGAACAATATTTAGAAGAAACTGTTAAGGTCATTTATGCCAACATAAAAAAATTTGATATATTATATGTAAAACCGCCAAGGTCTGGATTGAATCTCCCTGGATCACAGGCGAGATAAAAGTAGTAGTAATGGATACACCCGCCCAAGACCTCATAATAGGGAACTCACATGGTGTCAAAGACTTAACAATAACTCAGCTAGATTCATGGATAAAAAACAGACAAAGAAATTGGTATCTAGACCAACATCATATATCAGCTGTTCAAACTAGATCACACAAAAATATAGTGCCAGAAATTGAATTACCAAATACTTTGTTCAATGAAATAGGAACCACCAGACAAGAATTAATCAAAATGCAAAACAGTGACCCTATAATACAAGATTTGTTAAATAAAGACTATAACAAAATAAATTTAAACAACCATCATCTTTTAGCCAACAACCTAGCCATTAGATGTAACAGAAACAAAGATAGCACAAGAATTCAAATTATAATTCCAGAAAGTCTACAACCCAAAATATTGAAAATGGCCCATGATGACCCAACAGCAGGCCACTTTGGAAAAAAGAAAACATATGCTAAAATCTCACAAAAATTCTTTTGGCCTAAGATGAAGACTCAAATTAAAGACTATATAGATTCCTGTGCAGAATGTACTAAACAAAAACTCATACTCAAGACTCAAGGCACCTCTACAAAAATCAGATAAAGCCCATTGTTTCTGGGACAAGATAGCCATTGATATTATGGGCCCATTAAATACAAGTACCAAGGGAAATAAATATATATTAGGGATCATAGACATAGCAACCAGGTGGGCAGAAGCTTTTCCTCTTAGGGATATCAGGGCCGAAGATATATGCACCTCACTAAGAACAATATTCCTAAAGTTCGGATTCCCAAACAAAATCTTATCAGATAATGCATCCAACTTTAGATCAAACTTAAATAAAGCTTTCGCAGCTATGACTAACATAAAACTAGTGCATAGTACAGTTTATTCACCACAGTCAAACGGTGTGATTGAGAGATGGAACAAGACAATCAAAGAGATAATCTATAAATTAGAAACAGAAGCAATGAATACTTGGAATCAGACTTTAAATTATGCTATCTTTGCTTACAACACTACTACTCATGAAACAACAAAATTCAGTCCATATGAATTAGTTTTTGATAGAAAACCTAAAGGACCACTAGAACTATGGGCTGATAATATGTTAGAGCTAGAGAACTATGAAGAATACCATCCATGGATAACACAAACAAAACAAAATTTAAGACAGGGAATAAAATTAGCTGATATAAACATGGATAAAAACTTAAAGAGACATAGAGATATAAAAAATAAGAACAGAAAATTAAGGACATTGAACATAGGAGACCAAGTGTTTGTAAAAATAGAAAATAAGTATAGTTAAAACAAAAATGAAGGCCCATATGACATAGTAGGAAAAATAAATAACAAAGTGTACAAAGTAGACAGAAATGGCAAGGAATGTAAGCTGAGCATAGATAAATTAGTAAAATTTCCCAAAAGAAAAGTTGAAGAGATAGAAGTTATTGATAGGGATACAGATTCAATAGTAACTATGCAAGAATATGCTGCAAATACTATATCCATTCATACTACCACCCAAGACTCCAGTAATGATAGAACTAATATAGATAACTTGATAGAAAAATACAATGATGTCATTACATTGAAACTAGGCTGCACTGATCTAATTCAGCATTCAATACATTTAAATAAGACACTACCATCTAAAACAAAGGCATATAACATCCCAAAGGCCTATGAGGAATTAGTAAAAGTAGAACTAAAGAAATTACTAAGTGAAAACAAGATAGAAAAATCAGATGTTTGTTCTTACGCATCACCTATGGTGATTGTCAAAAAAAAAGATAACAGTGTGAGAATCTGTTGTGACTATAGAGAGCTAAACAATTGTACTATCATAGATCCTGAACCTCTACCTGATACAGAAACTATAATTAATATGCTAAGCAGAGCCTCACTATTTACCACCATGGATCTAAATAGAGGATTCTGGCAAATAAAAATGGAAGAAAAGTCTAAACAATATACTGCTTTCAAATGTATACTACCCGGGTTTGAAGGGATATATGTATGGAATGTCATGCCATTTGGATTAGTTAATAGCACAGCCACATTTCAAAAATGTATGAGCAAACTATTAGCAGGCATTGACAATGTAATCTCATATGTTGATGACATTTGTGTTTTCACTAAATCAGAAAAGGAACATCTAGACACACTAGAACAAATATTTGCTAGTTTAAAACAACATAGAATGACAATTGCTCCCAATAAATTAAATCTTGTAAAGAATGAAATTCAATTTTTAGGCTACAACATCACTAACAGTAAAATAACTCCTACCAAAGCAAACATCTGTAAAATAAGAAATATTAAGGAACCTAAAACAAAAAAGGATGTCAGAGCACTATTAGGCTTGTGCAACTTTTATAGAAAATTCATACCCAACTATGCCCAACTAATTCAGCCCTTAGTAGAATTCACTAAGAAGAAACACTCAAATATAATAAACTTAGATGATAGCAGCAGAGAGGCACTAACTAGACTAAAGGATAAGTTTAATGAGAAATTAGAATTAGGGAGTATTGATCCTATCTCACAACTCCTACTGTACACTGATGCATCCAATAATGGTATAGGAGCATGCCTACTGCAACAGAAAGAGTCAGATCTAAAACCCATAGTCCATATAAGTAGAACATTATCTAAAGCAGAAAGAAAATATTCAATTATAGAAAAAGAACTATTAGCTATAGTATGGAGCATAGTCAAACTAAAACACTATTTGCTAGGAAGATTCTTTACAATTAAATGTGACCATAAACCGCTGTTAGCACTTAAAAGAAAAGAACTAAAGAATAATAGGATAAATAGGTGGTCATTAATTTTGTCTGATTACAAGTTTGACCTACAAAAGTATACCTGGTCATGAAAATATATTAGCTGATTTTTTATCAAGGCAGGTAGATCATGAAACAGATACAAATGAGGACAATGATATTGCACATATCAGTCAAAGTATTTTAACTGAGTAACCTCACAATATAATCATAAGAAACCTGACATTTTTCAATCAGGTCAACCTGACATTTTTTCTTGCTATGATGTAACTAGGTCATGACATATTTTTGTTACACTTATTTGTACCATTTTATTGGGTCATGATGACACTTTTTTTTTTTTGGAAGTTAAACAATATATTAGTCAACTATATGCAACTATTCATAGTTGAAATGAATAACATGACATCTATAATTATGTATGATTAACCAATAAGTATGGAAGTGATTAACTAGATCAAGCTTGACATAATCAATTAAGCATGCAGCAACTGATGAGAGAGCTCAACAGAGATAAAAACATTATTGATGTTATCAAAGCCCTACATCAAAATGGGACAAAATAGGACATCCATAGAAGTGTAGCAAGGATGCATTCTCTTTCCAGCTCTTCTTTCTTGACCATATTATGAGGGAAATGCTAGAAGGATTTACTCCTAGCTTGACCATAAATGAGCAGCCTATTTCCAATCTCAGGTTTGCAGATAATATACACCTCATTGGAGAAAATGCAGACCAGGTACAAGATCTTACCACAAAACTAGATGCTGCAGCTACAACAGTTGGCAAGGAAATCAGTGCTGAAAAGAGCAAAATATTAGTTTGTGATGTAGATAGTAAGAGATGTTGCATACAATAGAATGGCCAAACATTAGAAGTTGACTCGTTTAAATACTTAGGGTCTGGAACAATAAAATCAGCTTCCTAGTAAAATTAAAACTGTATTCTTCACTAGTAATCTCTGTGCTTATATATGGTTGTGAAAGTTGGACACTGAATGCTGAGGCTTTAAGAAGAATTCAAGCCTTTGAGAGTAAATGCTACAGAAAATTACTGGGTATCAGATATGAGGAAAAAAAGACAAACGAGTTTGTACATTAGCAAGTCAACACTCTGGCTGGCAAGAAGGAAGAGCTCCGCAATACTGTGAAGAGACGAAAGCTGATCTGGTTTGGTCATACTGTAAGACATGACTCACTATCAAAAGTCATTCTTTAAGGTACATTGGAGAAAGGGTCATCCAATGAATAGCTAACTAGATAACATGGAATGGACCGGCCTTTCTCTTAAAATCCTGCTTAGAACAGCTGTTGATCAAGAAAAGTGGAGGAAATTGGTTAGTGAAACTGTCACAGCATCCCAATGGCAAAAGTCAAGGGACAGGGTGATGATGAGATAAATGATTTTCTTGCTAGATCAGTGATATTTAATTATATAAAATTATAGGCAATTTCTTTACAAGGTATGCAGTAAAGTTCCCCTTTCAGACCTTGTGGTCTATAGGGCAGATGATGTAAAGGTCATCTGTTTCTGTGGCCTACAGTTAACAAGGGTGTCATGTGGCCAGCACAATGACCAACCACCTTTACTTTTCCCTAACTTATGTCAGGTACCCATTAGAGCTGGGTGGACTCAGAGACGTCTGAAGATCCCGAAATTAAAAATCCCAGTCTTCACCAGGATTCGAACTCCGGTCCTGGGTTCAGAAGTCAAGCGCTTTACCGCTCAGTCACCACGCCTCCAAGATATGCAAACACTGGAAATATTTTATCACATTTGAAAGAATTCAGATTTTAATCTTTCAGACCACTCTTGGCCGAGTCAGCAATGAATGCTTTGGCATCCTCAATACCTCAATAATCACTAATAACAAAAATATTTAAGATTTTTTTTCAGACATAATCCTAATTAGTCATTTGAACTTGTTTGTAATTAAGAAGCTGGGCTAATGAGTCTGCTGAATAGATAAACTCCCTAGCTATTGCATTCTGGGTTGTCTTGATGGTCTTGGGCTCATACCCTCCCTGTTGCCATTTCCCATCATCCTGCCATAGGTTTAAAAGGGGTAGTAAGTAGATTATAATCCTCAGCTCTGAAAGAGCATCTCAAAATTTAAACAATCAATTTGATTCTCTTTGTCCTGCTAAGAAAGATATTATGCTCAACCACCAATTCTGACAATGTAACCTTTGCCCTTCTCACTTTCATCTCAAAAGAACTCTCTCCTGAATATAGTGGCTTAAAAAAATCTAGAATGTAAATCTAGTCCTAGACACTATGCTATTAGAGCATGGAATGGGTTGTCTGAGCTAGCCAGGAAAACCAGTGACTTGGGAGAATTTAAGTCAATGGTTAATATGCATGACTGAATGAATGGCTCGTAGGATGTAATCATCTTCTTTTCTGAAGTAACATCAGTATTATATAAGATATATAAATGCAGTTTCATTACCAGTTGTTCGGTTTCAGTCTATAGGCTTTTTAAATGTATTTTAAAAATCAAAAGCAACAGTACTGTCCTGAATGTGAAATACTAGCTCAGCCAATTTTGCCCCTATTTTATTTTAGATTCTGTAAAGAATAATAAAGCACATCAATAAATCTCTTTGTAAGATGACAGGAATAGCTGCTTTTAAGTACACCTAACTCTATATCTAATAGGTCTAGATTCCTAGAGCCACTACTAGAAACTATTATAGTAGTAGCCTAGTGCTACTACACCTAGTCAGTAGTTTCTATAGTAATGGATATAATCATCTTTTTTTAAGTAACATCTGTATATATAAGATATAATATAATAAGATCTTAATTGATTTAGCTCTAGAATAATTTTATATCTAAGTCTAGTACACACCTAGTTGACCTAGTCAGATCTGGAATCTAGACTAGACTATAAGTATAAAGTATTAGTATAATAGTTCTAAAAATAGATCTAGATCTGGATTTATTTTATTTTTTAGATCCTAGTTCTAGATCTTGACTAGATCTAGTTCCAAATCAAGTTACATAAACTGAGTGAGGTTGAGATCGTAAAACGCATTATGATCTCAATGTCAATATAATCAATATAAATTTATAAAATATCTAGATTTAGATTTAGCTAGACTTAGTCTAGCAAGACTGTATAAAAGTCCAATGAAGTCCAATGGTTATAGTTATTTAAAAAACAGACAAAGATTCTTCTGTTCCCCTGGCAATCTAATCATTGAATAGAATTTAATCGATCTATCTGATTACTGAATGATTGTGATACTCACTGATACTACTTTTACTTGATTATTATGAACGAATAATAACAAGACTCTGGATATAACAGGAACGTATAAGAAATGAAATCAGCTGTTTAATCTAACGCCATACTGTTTGACAACCACAGTTACAAGGGATGTTACTCCCAAATACAGATTGGTGCAACCTATATAAAACACACATCAACATCCTTCACTTTCTATAGCTAACAAAATACATATCAGAAATATTTGCAATTAAAATAACAAACATTAATAACTCATCTTATTTTATAAATATTATAACAACTAAACATAAAAATAAATTTCAATTGAGAGTGTGACACATATAGAATAAATATTTCAACATGCATATTAATATTGTCATAAAAATTCTTAGTACATATCATATTCCCTATGCCACACAGGTCTATTTGTTTCTCGAGTGCTAATTCTTGCTGGCATATTTCTATCGCAATTATTGTCTGGTACATGAGAAACTACTCCAGACTGTGCTGCATGTTGAGAACAGTTATCAGCAAAATCTGGCCTTTCATTATCTTCATCATCATCATCATCCAAGACATTCCCATCATAGACATCAGTGTCTTTCAAAATAGTTTTCCTTTGCCTAATATGAAATCTGTTACGTATGTAGAATCCTCCATTATCCTCCTTGATCTTATAAGATCTTGGAGATGGTTGTTCCCTGATTATTTCAGGATACCACCCAGTTTGACCTGGGTTTTGGTAATAAATAGTTTGCCCTAGATGGAGTTTTGTTAAATCCCGAGCTTGCTTATCATATTGTCTTTTTACTTGTTGTTTATAATTCTCTTTCTTCTCAGCTACAACATGTTCACTTAAACACTTTGAAGTGTTGGGAATGTCCGAGGACTTCTTTTGAGACACATTTCAGCTGGGCTAAATCCAGTACATTGCCGAGGTATATTTCTGAGTTCCAGTAAAGCTTCATATGGATCATCACCATTATGTTTAGTTTTCTTATCTTATCTTATATAATACAGACGTTACTTCAAAAAAGAAGATGATTACGTCCTACGCGTAATGCATTTAGTCATGCATATTAACCAATGACTTAAATTCTGCCAAGTCACCGGTTTTCCTGGCTAGCTCAGGCAACCCATTCCATGCTTTAATAGCACTGGGAAAGAAGAAGTATTTGTATTTTTCAGTATTAAATTCTTCATTATCTTTACAGCAGCTTCCGCCTTCCCATTTGATCTCGGATAACCAGGATCTGATCTGATGTGATTGATGTTCCATCGCCTTGTGAATCTCAAAAACTCATTTGAACTAAATTGTGGACCCCCCCATCTGTTATTAACATTTTTGGAGCACCAAAACGAGCAAATTGTCCTTTCAATTTTCTAATCACATCTTGTGATGTTGTTGAAAGATTATGGTGGCAGCGGTAACAAGTGTAAGTTGAGAAATATTCCAGAAGAAGTTAACAGAAGCATTGTTAGGATTAGAAGGATGCATTAATGTGGCTGATGATATCGTGATTGTGGGATGTGGTCAGTCCAAAGAAGAAGCAGAAAAAGATCACTCTGACAAACTGAAGAGATTAAGAGAGATGCAAAGAGAAATGCATTAAATTAAATGAAACAAAAACAGTAGAGAAACAAGACCAGATAAGTTTCATGGGACACTGCATTAAAGCCTGACATAAAGAAGATCAAAGCTATTCTGGAAATGAAGAAACCAGAAAATTGCCAGGAAGCAAGAAAATTATGTGGAATGGTACAGTATTTGTCAAAATTTTTGAACAATCTAGCCAAGTGTCTCAACCATTAAGAGAACTAACAAAGAAAGATTGCAATTTTAGATGGACTGAAAAATGTGAAGAGGCATTCAATAAGATAAAAACAATGATTACAAATACTCCAGTCCTTATATTCTACAACCCTGACAAGAAACTTGAAATACAAGTGGACAGTAGTCAACATGGACTTGGAGCTGTACTAATGCAAGGACAACCAATAGAATTTGCCTCTAGAGCAGGGGTGGGCAAATTACGACCCGCGGGCCACATGCGGCCCGGCGGAGTGTTTTATGCGGCCCGCCGACACCTACAGAAATCAGGTGTGCCCACAGTATATACAGATTAAAAAGCAAATATATTAAAAATAATATCTATGTAAATTATTGAAACTGTCTCATTATAAAAAGTTTCAAGTAAACGAAGATAATGCTAATTGGTTAACTTCAATTCACTCAATACACTTTTTTTTTTTTCATTTGTAATGTTTTACAGACCTAAATTATTATTTTTTAATTTATTGATTTAATGTAATTTTACTTTAAAATTAAAGTAAACCATAGTCTATGAAGTAAACCAATCATACTGGGTTTCGTATATGTGCAACATATTCTTTATTTTATTTTCAAATTAAATTAATAAAAATTAAACTTAATGGGTTTCCTTATAAGTACAGATATTTATCTGAAATCCACGCATTTTCAATAACAGTAGCTAGATGGGTATACCGCTAGATGTTTATGAAGAGTAGTGTGTAGCCTAACATATGCTCGCCCCTCCTCCTTTCACATTCTGGACTTGGAACCAGACAACGGAGGAGTTACCGGCATTTTAACTAAAATGTAACTGTTTTTTTTTTTTATATTTATTAAAGCCGGTAGAGGAGACATGTGCTCTACAATACAAAGGCTCAGTGCTGATGTAAATGAAATAAGTTGCAGTTGCATTTAAACCGTATAAACGAATATAGATATAAAAAAAAGAGATGAAAGCTAAGCCTAAACTAGAAGATGTTCAAATATAAGAATATTTGTGATTCAGTTCTAACGTGTGACCATGATGTCCACTTTTGTCTTCGGGAACCGATAATAAATGAGCGCTCGGTATTAATTTGGGATAGACATAGTTTCGAGCTACATCATTAATTGTATGTATGAAGAATGATATATTTAAATTATAGCGACTACTTTTATGTCCACATAGACTTCGCAAATGTCATAATTAAATTAAATACTTATTTCAGCTACACTAGAGTGAGACTAGAAGCAACTCTAAGGCTTTTACATAAAACCAGTGAAGTGAATTGATATCAATTTTATTAATAGATAATGATAACATATGTCTCCCCATTTTCTACACTGATGTTTAAGTGAATTACAGCTAGGTACCAATTTATGATCAAAGAAATATTTATAGAGACAAAGTCAGTCAAGTGACGTAAGTTTTAACTTCTAATGTAATAAAGTAAGCATTAAGTGAATAGGAAATTATGAAAAAAATAATCAGTTGGGAAAGTGAGAAGCAGATAAGCTAACGGAATCTATTAAATTATGTCATGACATGAAACTATATGAGACAACTAAAGAATTGAAAAGATTGAAACTCACACTGGGTTTTGTATCAAGCAGAAATAAAAAAGGGAAAGCGACGATGCGATGTTCACTGTTGGATAGCTTGATAATAAACTGCCCTAACTAAAACGTGGACATGTGACAAACAAACCAATCATGCAAATCTGTCGTGGGTTATCCAAATGTGTGTGATTTGACCATTTAAGTGAGGGTTACATGAAAAAACAGCAGGGGGGGGGGTGATAGGAAGGGATGGGTGGATGTTGACAGTCTAGCATGTGGCGAGGGAGTTACGTAACATGTCCATCTGTCTTATATGGCCTGCGTGCTCATGATGTATTGTATGTATTGAGTATATAAACCTACATTTATTACTTAAAAAGATTCATGTATCTTCAACTGTATAGCTTTTAAAAAGAAACATTTTAGATATATAGATAGACAGAGATGAGGTAGAGAGATAAAGGATAGATAGATAGATGGATAGAGAGATAAATAGATAGATAGAGAGAGATAAGTTAGACAGAGCGAGGATAGATAGGTAGAGAGAGGGATAGATAGATAGAGATAAGTTAGACAGAGAGAGGATAGATAGGTAGAGAGAGAGAGGGATAGATAGAGAAAGTATAGATAGATAGAGAGGGATAGATAGAGAGAGAGAGAGAGAGAGATAAGTTAGACAGAGAGAGGATAGATAAATGGATGCATAGACAGAGAGATACGTAGATTTTGTTTATTTATCTAGCTAATTATTAGAATAATTAAATAAAAAGTGTGTTTATTTAAATAAGCTATATAAAAATCCCATTTGTATAGTTATTTGAAACATTTTCACCATTTCCTATTTATTTGCTACGCGCGTGCTTTACTGCCCCGTCGGCGTTGTGTCTTACCATAACCAACGTATAGGATCTCTGTTCTCCGGCGCAATAGTTCTTCTCACGTCTGCTATCAAACTCGCTAGACGGTCGGCCATAAAACACGGACATATTGACTCCCCCCCCCCCCCCACCCCCAAATAAAAAGTGGGGTCAATTAGCCTGGTAAGGGGATGGTATCAGCATCATACTTACTTCTATTCGGTAATATTTTTCCCAAAATTGAAAAAGGTGCCGGTACGCCGTATATACATTCTATTTACATACATGCGAATGTTTGCTCTTTCCCTACGGCTATGTGGCTATCGTCCTCTAATCTTGTCCACTTTTTTTTAACATATCTATGCCATCCAGTAATTAAGGTCAATCCTCTTAATACCTACGTCGTTACTTTCCTCCATTTCTCCCCATTGGACAGTTTGGCACATGACATTGCGCTAGACAGAATGGAGCCCCCCCCCCCCCCACCTACCAAACCCGACCCACCCTCACAGACACCTAAGTAATAATCTCATTTGTAAGTGATACATTTTGTTCAACAGGCCTGTTTGTAACTTTGTTTTGTTACAGAACTATAATTCCACTACACGGCGACTTCAGGCATAACGTCGATGGTCTGGTCTCTGCCAGACGCTCTCAGCTGAGTGGACAGAAACATGAGTGACGAGCCATCTGCAGTAGGCATAGTAATTATAGTTTGTTTGTTGTTTTTTTTTTTTTGGGGGGGGGGGGAGGGGACTACAGTTTCTGCTTTTTTTTTTATTAGTGACAGAGGCAATGTCAACTTATTTTAGTAAACTAAACTGCCTGTGCATGTATAAACTACAATAAATGTAATTAATAATTATATAAAAACTTTATTTTAGCATTTAACTGCAGTGACAGTAGTGTTTGTAAAATTTAATGAAAAAACATTCTCTTTTCGTGGTATGGCCCGCTGACTGATTGTTACTTTCCACTGTGGCCCACATGCTGATATGAGTTTGAGACCCCTGGTTTAGAGTTTAGAGCAGGGGTGGGCAACCTTTCTGCATCGAGGGCCGCATTTAAAAAAAATTGGGAATGGCGGGCCGCATATACGATTTAAAAAAAATTGAAGTTGTCTTTTTATAAAAACAATATCCCCGCAAATATGCAGTTTTACATATTGTGCAGTATTTTACTTTTTACACTCGTGCATAATTTTCCGGAACTGTGGAACTAGCTTACTAGTTGTTGCCCTTGTGACTGCTGTCAAATAACAGTCAGTCAACTTCGAGCAGTGATTATACCTGTTTAGGTTTTTGAAAAATGTTTATTCACTGAATGAGACAATATATGTTCCGAAAGTTAAATGTCGGGACGAGCTAAGCCTGTCATTGTTAAACATCACCAGATTATGATGACCATGTCCTTCCATTGTGCATACTAAAACAAGGGACCCGAACAACACTCAGACCCCGAAACCCTTCCATATAACAAAACCTATTTGGAGAACTGCCAGATCTGGAAACCAGTACTATTACTATGTAAATTTTCCCAAATAGAAATTTGCAATTATATGCAGCTTTGTGCAAACTTTGCTGTTTAAAGTTTATGGTTGGGATATATACAAAATAATAATAAAACAACAACTATTTTTATATTCAAAGCACGAACTCCATCAGTTGTTACACTTGCCATCTTGTTTCAAGCATATTCAATATTTAACACATTTATTCATAGCATTTAATAAATACTAGCATGAGATTGTGTCTTTGACTGAGTGTATTGATGTATAGCCAATTAGCTAATCTTAGTTTACTTAACACTTTTTATAATGAAACAGTTTCAATAATTTATATAGATATTATTTTTAATATATTTGCATTTTAATATGTATGTACTGTGGGCACACCTGATTTCTGTAGGTGTCGGCGGGCCGCATAAAACACTCCGGCGGGCCGCATGTGGCCCGCGGGCCGTAATTATCCCCTAGTTTAGAGGTATGCGAGTCCAGTGTAGATACTGAGATAGTGTGTGAATTACACAAAAAGTCGTATGCCCCTATAAAAGGAACAATAAAAAAATTCAAGGCATTAAAAGAAATTTCAAGTAAAAAGATTTGGGTGTAAAAAAAATTATTAAATTTGCCTAAGCTTAATAGTTACTTTTTTTTTCTTTTGTTTTGTTTTAATTTTTACCGAAGTTTTTGTTATGATTGACAAGACGTTTTTATATCAAAATTGTTATTTAATGAGCCCATAATCCTAATTAAGCCTAGACCCAAGTAGAATTTCAATTAAATATTTTGATATTAGTATTCAATAAGTACATAATAGGAACATGGAAGTCTGCGGTCGATCACAAAACAAAAAAAAAAACTATAAACAGTTACACCTCCATTAGATTTTTTTAAAATGATTGATCCCTTTAAAGAAAATAATTTAATGTAAAAAAAAAAAACAAGTTCCTTTTTTCTAACATTGCGATCTATAGGGCACATGATGTAAAAGTCATCTGTTTCTATTGGCACGGTTGACGAGATTGTCGTGTGGCCAGCACAAAGCATCTTTTGTAATATACTTCTCTTACAAATGTTAAAGGGAAACTCCGATGGTTTTGACAATTTTTGATATAATATGTGTTTTGATGTACAGATAATGAATATATGATTCTTTTTTTTTCCTTTGCAATAGTATTTGATGTTTTTCCGACATAATTTTCCTGCGCATCCAAAACAGTCAGACTTTCACCGGGTTTCTATGTGACGTCACAAATGTGTTTTAATCTATTGACTTATTGTATAACAGAAGACCATAAAGCAAAGTTTACATTGTTGTAAAAGAAATATATCTTGGTCAATGCAGTTAGATCTAGAAAAGAAAAAATGCGTATTAAAAGTAGATTTACATGCTTGACTAACCACGGCAGTCTGTATTGTCTCGCCAGACCACTCAACACACAACAAACACTATCGCTTGGTTGTCTTGTCATGACCGACTACACGTAGTCTCGACTAGCCTTACCTTGACCAGTTTATTCGAATCAGTCAGACACACGATCTATTTACTTCTTGGGACAGAGAAAGGCTTAGATAAAAAAAATGGTACTCTTTTTCTCGAGTTGATTATCCTAATGCTTTTAGATCTATCTATACATGTGTGTGTGTGTGTATATACACGATCTATTTACTTCTTGGGACAGAGAAAGGCTTAGATAAAAAAAATGGTACTCTTTTTCTCGAGTTGATTATCCTAATGCTTTTAGATCTATCTATACATGTGTGTGTGTGTGTGTGTGTGTGTGTATAACTGTATCATATCTCTGGACTAGGCCGTCACTAAGCCTAACAGCTACTGTAAGAATGAAGCGATACGATTGGTCAAATCTAGTTTCTCTGTCAGTATTGTTGATGGAAGTGACGTATGAACTAGCTTAAAACAAAATCTCATAGAACCCCGTTTTTTTTTTAGATGTCAAGAATTTACTAACTAATTTATTAAATATAAATGTTTCTAAGCATTTAAATAAAAAATAGTAAAATGTTTACTATTACAACTTTTTACGCAGAATTTAAATATGTCAATAACTCAAATTTGAAAAACCATCGGAGTTTCCCTTTAAAGTAAAAAGGTGTTCTTTTAAGATCAAGAGTTTAAGCATCCGGCGTTTAAACTGATCGTGAAATCGTTTTCGCGGGGCACTTGTTACTCCGACTTCCTTAAACAAAAAGATTGCCTTTGGCATACGGTAGTTTGATTCCGGAAACATTAAACTCAAGGAAAATATATTCTACTGCAGTAAATCATCAGTGTGTTGAAATAGAGGCACATCTGCTTATGTCACGTCCATTTGTGAGACAATATTACATCCGAAAAACAGCTTGTGAAAACTATAATTCTACAAGTATAGATGGTTAGCCAGTAAAATAATTGTTTTGTGCTATTATATGTTGATATTACGTCATTGTTTGTTGTGAATGTTTATGTGAGAAAGTACTTGAAAGGATAATGTAATAAAAAAAGAGAGTCTTCAATGTCTACTAATATCAACACAAAGTCTCTATTTATTAATTGTTATTAATGTGTTTTCAGAGCACTGAAAGGTATTTTTGCTAGTCATGGCATAGCAGAAGAAATAGTGAGTCATTCAACATTCGACAGCTATCAATATAGAGAGCTTGCTTCTGAATAGGGTTTCAAGTTAACAACATCAAGCCCCAGGTACCCTCAATCAAATGGTCAAAGTGAGGTGCATGTATGTATCGTAAAGCAGATATTCAACAAAACATACACAAGTGGAAAGATCCATATCTCACTGTACTCGAGTACAGAAATACTCCGATAAGCGATAAGGGACATCATTCCAACAGATCCTAAACTATCAAAACCATCGGTAGCTGAAAATGCTGAGACATTACCCAAAGAACGACAGATGAGAAGCAAAGTGAAATACGATGTTCATGCAAGATTACCTAAAAATTACTCTGTCGGAGGGAAAGTGAGAGTTCGTCTAGGACAAACATGGCAGAAAGCAGTTGTTAAAAAAAAAACCCAGATCTTACATCATAAAGACAAACGATGGAAAAACCTACAAATGAAATCAATGCTTTTTTAAATAAGTTTCGTAGAAGACATCTCTGGGTACTATGATACCGATGAAGACAACAAACAGCAAACTGTTGAACAAATAAAACAGACATTTATAGACCAACGTATAGACAACTTGTGCCAGTCAAGACAACCCGAAGTGGTCGAGTTGTTAAAGTTCCTAGTAGATATCAATCTTAAGAACTTTAAAATGAAGGATGTGATAACAACCTTAAAAGGAAGGATGAGTTAATATGTTTATATTACTTCATTGTTTGTTGTGAAGTTTATGTGAGAAATTACTTGAAAGGATGTGACGTAATAAAGATGAGAGTCTTCAGCCTATACAATAATTCTATAAACACTGAAAAAATCTTTTATTACGGCGATTGGACGCACGATCACATGCAAACTACTGTAAAAAAAAAAAAAGCAAAACTAAAATTATATGGCGATATTACAACGTCCTCGTGACTCGCAAAGACTTTCCTTCAGGGAAAAAGAAAAAAAGGCAGATAGAGACAGATATGGAAAAACAACATCAAGGAATAGACGGGCCTATCATTAAGGGAGAATATGCCCAAGGAAAAGACATAGAAGAATGAAGAAAGATGGCTAACAGATCTTGTGTGGCGCTCAAAGGTTCAATATACTAAGGCAGGGGTGGGCAAATTGCGGCCCGCCGGAGTGTTTTATGCGGCCCGCCGACACATACAGAAATCAGTTTTGCCCTGTCTCATTATTAAAAGTTTCAAGTAAACGAAGATTATGCTTATTGGCTATACATCAATACACCCATTTCAAGACACAATCTCTGAGTGTTGGGTAGACTTGGAACACGATGGCAAGTGTAACAACTGATGGAGCTCGATCTTTGACTGTGAAAAATAGTGTTTTTTATTTAATAAAAAATATCCCAACCATTAACTCTAAACAGGTAAAGAAGCTTAATAGAGCTAAGGATCGTAACTAGATAGTTCCGATTTATGAACGAAATAAATTATATGTATCCGCTAGCTTAGCATGGGCAAGGCAAATGAGAAGAATATGAATTCTTAAGATAGAAATTGTTGTTACTTGAAGGACATTGACTCTGGCTTTGTTACCAATATTTCTAATGAAGAGTGGAAAAAAGATTTGATATTTTTTTATGAGCTCTAATGCAATTGATTGCTTGCATGTGAAATGTAAATGTGTGTTAAATCTTTTCTGGCCTGCTTTAACACATCCTTCCATTCAGATCTCTCCTGGGCCTTTCGTCTCCACGCCCCAACCCCAAGCTGCTTCAGATCTGCTTCCACGTCATCTATCCATCGCATTCGGGGTCTGCCTTTGGGTCCCCTGCCTTTTGGTTTTTGCATGTATACGATTTTCGCCCCTCTGTTGTCTGGCATTCTTTCAAGGTGACGTGCCCAACGTAGTCTGTTCTTTTTTATTTCGTTTACTATTGGTGGGTCCTCATATAATTGATATAACTCATGGTTAGTGCGTGTCCTCCACCCTGTTTCATCCTGTATGGCACCATAGATTTTCCTAAGAATTTTTCTTTCCCAAGTGTTAAGTAAATTTTCAGATGTCTTTGTCAGTGTCCAGGTCTCACTTCCATACATTACTGCCGGTCTTATTATGGTTTTGTATATTATTTTCTTGGTTTTCCTTGAAATCGTTTTGCTCTTAAGTAAATGATGGGTGCTATAAAATGCCCTGTTGCCTGCTGCTATTCTTTCCTTTATTTCTGTTAGTAGGTCATTTTTTAAATTAATAGTACTTCCTAGATATTTGAAAGTTTGAACGTTTTCAAATTCGTGGTCTTTGATTTTTTACATGCAAGCAAAAGAAAATAATTTGTGTCATTTTCCTTTGCTGAAAGGTGAAACTATTTCTAGTGAAATGATTAAAAGTACAACACTAGATTCCATAATTGTGCAATTTGTAAAAGCAAATTTTAAGACGTCAAGAACCTTGTTCAATACCATCAGCTCACCTTAAGCGCAGAAGCTGATTCAGCTCCAGATGATATAGCTCAAAGCAAAGAGAAGTTCCAGTCAGTACTTAGACGGGAGTCTTATTGATGCCAGAAGCTGTATTTCCACACTTTAAAAAAAAAACTTTGCTGCTGTTCATACTATTTGGGTACACATACATCTGTTCTTCTTGCTCTTCTTCGTTCTCATTTTACATGTTGGAGGGTTCAGATCAGTAATCCTATATCTGAGATGAACCGCACATTGGCTTCCAGATCAGGCAGTTCTCCGAATAGTCTTTGGAGGGCTCTGGGGCCAGAGTCTTGTTCAGGCCTCTTGATTTTGTATACACCAATAAATGACATGGCCAGCATTCTCTGATGATACTCCACAAGAGCAGGTTTCACTCGTCCCGACATTTAACTTCCGGAAGGTAAATTGTCTCATTCAGTGAGCAAGTTTTTTTTTTTGTGGAAAATAAATAAGTATAATCACTGGTCAATGTTGACTGACTGTAATTTGACAGCAGTCACAAGGGCAACAGCTAGTAATATAGTTTAACAGTTCCGTAACATTATGCACGAGTGTAAAAAAAATAAAAAATTGCACATTATGTACAACTGTATATTTGTGATGATATTGTGATTTAAAAAGATTTTTTAAATCGTAAAATTGGTTTCAAACATTGCTATTTTTTGTTGTATTTTTTCAACGTGGAGTGTGGGAAAAAAAAGAAAGATACGTGTTAGCTAGCGTATCTTTCTAAGTTATATATATATATATATATATATATATATATATATATATATATATATATATATATATATATATATATATATATATATATATATATGTGCGGCCCGCCATTCCGAATTTTTTTTTTAATGCGGCCCTCGATACAAAAAGGTTGCCCACCCCTGTACTAAGGGATTAGTGAAGGGGAAATATCTTTCAAATAGCATTACGCACAGGTTACGCCAGTTGATTTGTTCCAAGGCTATATATTTTTTAGGTCGAAACATTCTCTTTTTAAAACTTTTTTTAAAGCAATAAACGATACAACTATTCAAATAATATATTGAAATATTAGGCAGCTCATAGCCAAGGGAACAATAGCAATACGTATGTATTATAATTAATTCAAGATACAGTTCTCTCCCGCCATCCATTCATCTTCTGCTCTCCATAGTGCGCTGGTGCGCACCGCAAGATCACTGCAGGACAAGGTTATCACATTACCTCTTCTGATGTCGGTTCGTCCCGAAGTTATTCCGCCAGCGGTCTATTTTAGTTTTCTTTCCGTCTACTACGCTTGTCTTCAATAAGGGCTTTCTTTTGGGTCTGAAATGTGTGTCCCAAGGCCTAAGTGAGAGCTCTCCAACTGTCTCTTTTAGAGGCCATCTTCTGCCAGCTACTTTTACCAATGCCAGTGAGGGCGAAAGGGCGCCTGAGTTGATATTTATAGTACTTAAAAAGGGACATCTGTAACGACACCCTGCTTGAAGCTCACAAAAGAAGATCGCCTTTGGCATGCTTTCGTCCCCTATGATCGATAAGTGTCTGACCCAGCGCAGCTGTTAAATGATGATTAGTGCTTTATTACTTCCCACACCGGCCTCCAGCAGAACATAGTCGTTTTTAATGTAGTCTTGCCAGCGTATGCCCATTATGGTGTGAAGGCATCTTTGATGGAATCATTCGGAGCCTTAAATGCCTTCGATAGAGCACCCATGTCTGATCCATACAAAAGTGTGGTGAGAACAACTGCTTGATTTTTGTTGCTAGGTGAAGAGACTTATTCCGACATACTCTGTTTGAGGTGACCAAAAACACTGTTGGCCATTGCGAGACGGTTGTCTATTTCTCTGGACAGTGACGCATCGTTGGACACTGTGCAGCTCAGGTAGGTAAAGTGGTCAACAACATAAAGGAGATTGTCATTCACGTTGATTTATGAATCTGGATTAGTTCCAATTGGGGACTTCTAAAGCATGACCTCCGTTTTTTTTTTTAGGTTGATGGACAGACCAAACGAGGCAGCAGTCTCAGCCAATCCATGGACATCAAGTTGAAGTTCCTGTTCGGTGTGTGTAAGAGAGAAGCAATCATCCACACAGAGGCAACAAGCTAAAACTATTCAGGACACAACGACCATGGCAGTGTGTGGTAGTAAGTGTATGTGTTTTGCGTGGCTGGTAGAGCAGTGTGTGTGCCTGTGTATGAAATGACCAGTGGACCTTGATTGTACATGCTTGAGTGAACAGCAGTGTGTCAGAGATTGTGTGTAAAAGGAAGTCAGAGTATAGAGAACAAGTGGCTGGAGTAAAGAGCATAAATAAGGACGAATAAAATCATTGTGTTTATTGAAGCTCGTGTTGTTTTAGTCTATTACATGGTGTCAGATGGACCGACTCCACCCGCCACAACCGCTGGAATTAAATGGCAAGGTAGCAAAAAATTGGAAAAGGTTCAAACAATCCTTTCAGATATATTCGATAGCAAGTGGACTGGATACAAAAAGCAGAGAATTACAGTCTATGACATGATTGCATGTGATCGGCCAAGAAGCAGTGCAAGTCTATAACACTTTCCAATGGACGGACAATGAATGTAATGAATGTGAGATTAGCAAGTCCTTCCGTACACTTCACTGCATTCTTAATAAGTTCGAGAAGTACTGTCTACCAAGAAAAAATGTTACCATTGAAAGACATGTTTTTTTTTTCCAGCGTTCTCAACATGAAGGAGAGTCATTTGACAACTTTGTCACTGACATCAAACTCAAGGCAAAGACATGTGAGTTTGATTTGCTTAAATATTCCCTAATAAAGGAAAGGATAGTTGGTGGCATAAGGAATGAGAACACCCCAGCAAGACTTTTGAGAGAACCAGATCTAGACCTTAACAAGCCAGAAAATATATGTCGGGCATCTGAGGCAACTGAATGGCAGCTTAAGCTCATGAATGAAGAAAGTGGGGTACAAGTTGTGAATTCAGCTACCAATAGCTTTAAAAGAACAAAAGGAAATGTGAGTTGTAGCTATTGTGGCAAGGAACACAGACCACAGGTCAGTGCCCAGCTTATGGGGAAACATGTCACAAATGTCATAAAAAGGTCATTTTTCGTCAGTGTGCAGATCAAAGCCTGTAAGTATAGTGAAGTCAGAAGGTCGAGATGACTCCGTTGAGGAAACATTTTTCATCGGCAGTATTGGCTCCCAAAGTCTAAGCAACGAATGGAACTCACTCATTACTGTTGAAAACAAACAAGTCACATTCACGTTGGATACTGGAGCACAAGTCAATATTCTCCCATACAGAATCTTCAAGCAATTAAAAAGAAAGAAACTTCTCAAATCAACATCCAAACTTAGTACTTACAGTGGAGAAAGATTGAAGGTTGTTGGCAAAGCACACATTAAATGTACTGTTAAAAGTAAGACAGCCATAATAGAATTTCAAATTGTGGAGACACATTCAAAACCAATTATGGGTCTACCAGGCTGCCAACAAATGAATTTAATCAGAAGAGTTGACTTTATAGAGGACGATACACTCTCAGGCTACGCAGATGTATTTACTGGCTTAGGCTGCATGGAAGAGGAATATACTATAAAGGTCAATTCCAACATCAAACCTGTTGTACACGCAGCAAGGAAAGTCCCAGCGGCACTACGTGAGGAATTAAAAAATGAATTGAGAAGAATGGAAGATGAGGGTGTCATTGAAAAAGTAGATCATCCCACTGCATGGGTCAACTCACTTGTTATTGTTGAAAAGAAAGGAGGCGGATTAAGGATATGTCTAGACCCTAGAGACCTCAACAAAACCATTCAAAGAGAACACTATCAATTACCTACTATAGAAGAAATAGCTAGTCGACTAAGTGGCAGTCAAGTGTTCACGGTATTAGATGCCAACTCTGCCTTTTCGCAAATTAAATTAGACAAGAGCTCTAACAATTTTTAACACACCTTTTGGTCGCTACAAGTTCCTTCGTCTACCATTTGGGCTAAACTCTTCTGCAGAAGTATTTGCAAAACTTTCCACCAAGCTTTCGACGTTATACAAGGGGTTGAGACATACATGGACGAAATACTGATAGCAGGTAGAACAATAGAAGAGCATGATGATAGACTTAGGCAAGTTCTTGACATAGCAAGAAGGAAAGGAATCAAACTGAAGCCATCTAAATGTAGCCTAAGAGTACGACAAGTCAAGTTTGTAGGACATATCATTACAGATAGTGGTATAAAGCCTGATGACTCAAAGATTGAAGCAATACAATCCATGCCATACCCTACAGATCGCAAGGAACTAGAAAGATTTTTGGGTATGATTAATTATCTTGGTAAATTCTTACAGAACTTGTCAGAAATAACTGCCCCATTAAGAAAGTTACTTAAACAAGACAACGAGTGGATATGGTTGGAACAACATCAGAAGGCTGTTGATTATTTAAAGAGTTTGATCACAACCGCCCCAGTTTTAGCCTTTTATGATGTTTCACAGCCAGTCAAGTTGTCTGTGGATGCTTCACAGGAGGGACTTGGAGCAGTATTAATGCAGAATGAATGGTTGAAAGCAGCAAAGGAGGGGGGAAAAAACAAAGAGTAGCTATGGGCGCTACTCCAAGTGGTCTCCCCCCACCTAACAGCCCTGAAAACAAATCTAAGCAAAGTAAAAAAAATAAAACATCCGGAGAGGCAAGTTCAGCACCCACCACCCCAACCAAAATAACAAGAAAGAGGGCCCTCTCGCTCTCTTCCTCATCAGAGGTCTAAACGAGGATCCCCGGGTAGAGGAGGAGAAAAGAGAGGAAGAACAGTTTAAGCTCGAGCTGAACTTTCCAGACTCCTCGTCAGTGCTAGTCATAGATGAGGGCGAGGACCCTAACACACATTCAAACACATAAACAACAAAGCAACTCTTAAAGATAAAATGCATACACACACAATAGAATAACAAACACGCAAACCGATCTCACACACTCATGGCAGACATCAAATTTTGACACTTAACATCAGAGGGCTTAACAATAAACACACATACAAAGCACACCTCACAAGGAAATACAAGCCAGATTTTATTTTTCTGCAAGAGGCCAACACACAGTTAGAGTACAAGGCCAAAAAAGCAGTCCCTCTTATGGGCCTCCGGGAGGGTTATTTTAGTTTAGGTAGAAAGCCACGAGCGACAGCCATTTTACAAACATCAAATAGGTTTTCAATCACACACTCATATCAAGACAATAGCGGGAGGATAGTAATAATTAGGACAAGCTCACAAAAACACACATACACGTTAGTCAACATTTATGCACCCGCTCAAAAAAAAAAAGAGAAACACGAGTTTTTTGGAATGCTAAGTGACATTCTACACACTCAGTACGCAGGAGAAAATTTGATAGTAGGGGGTGATTTAAATTACATTGATTCCCAATTAGACAAGCAAAACACAAACACAGAGGGTCCTGCTCCTCATGTAACAATTAAAACGCATGACTATTTGGGGGGAGTCATCAAGGCTTTCCGGTTAGTAGATGCCTATAGAGAAGTAGAGGTCACGGGCCGGGTCACCACTTTCAGGGACAAGGCACACCAAATAGAAACACGGATAGATAGAGTGTATGTGCCAAGGGCGTGCGAAACAAAAAGTGTAACACATCTCGTAGAGAAGTTACAATATACAGACCACAAAGGAGTCTTAGTGGAACTGCTGAACCCAAAACCAAAAAACAAAAAACACCGATCTGGAAACTTAACAACGACCTCCTAAACCTAAATGACCCGCTCTATTTAAAAACAATCGCAAACCTCCTCAAATATATAATACATGACTCAAACACACCCCATTTCAAAGTCACACAAATATGGACGCTAATTAAAAGCTCCATTAAGCAGCAAAGCCAAATACTGGCCACACTAGTCAACTCAAAAAGGAAAAAAGAAGAGGAAAGACTTACAAATTTACTAACACACGAAGAAGACGAAGCAGCCAAAACACATATACTAACACAACTAGAAGAACTATTTAACTATCAATACAAAGGAGCGGAATAGAGGTGCAAAAGTAAAAAAATAACCGAAGGGCCTAACAAACTTTTTTAATCAGCAGAACAAAACATACAAATTGACAGAACTATTGACAACATTATTGATAGTAAAGGAGAAACTATACACGACCTGGACAAAATAACAGACCTATTTACGAAACACTTTACTAATTTGTATGACAAGGAACAGACGGACGACAACGAACAAAAAGTATTTTTACAGAACTGCAAAGAAATTCCATTGACAGAACAGATAGAGATAGACGCTCCCTTTACGCTAGACCAGCGGTTCTCAACCTTTTAAGCACGGTGACTCCTTTTTACAATCTCCCACTCTGCCGCGACCCCCACCTCACACACACACATACAGCAATAGAAGAATAGACAATAACAATCCATATTTTTTATGGTCTTAGACGACCCCTGGCAAATTGTCAATCGATCCCCAAGGGGGTCGCAATCCACAGGTTGAGAACCCCTGCACTAGACGAACTGAGGGCTGCTTTAGATACAACACAAAACAACAAATCCCCTGGCCCAGACGGTCTGACGTTTGAATTTTACAAAGCCTTTTTTTCCCCAAATAGGACCCCTACTATAAACCAATACAGCGACATGTTAGTGACAGAACAGTTACCTAGAAATTTCAACTTAGCATACATCACACTTCTACCAAAAAAAAAACAAGAAAACAACACCTCACCTAGCGACTTTCGACCTATCTCACTTCTAAACACCGACTACAAACTCCTGACGAAAATGATTTTTCTAAGACTAAAACCCCTCATACCACACTTAATAGGACAGGACCAATACTGTAGCAACCCAGACAAAAACATCGACGAACTTAACCATTTTTTAAGAGACATTATATATTACTGTAAAGACAAAGACTTGACCAGGAAAAGGCCTTTGACAGAATAGACCATGATAGATCAAAATACTAGACAAGGCGAAGACCGATGGAAGAATGAAGAAATACATAAAGCTAGTTTACACTGATGCCACAAGCAAACTCATAATAAACCAAACCCTTAGTGGCAGTATCCCTATTAGACGATCTGTTAAACAAGGGTGTCCCCTTTCACCTTTTTTATACACCCTTTGCATAGAACCCCTTTTAGAAACCATCAGGCTAGATAGTGGAATCACGGAGATAAGAATCCCAGGCCCCACGCCCGTAGTTAAAGTTAAAGCATACGCTGATAACACCACCCTTTTTCCCTCTTCGGAAAAAGACATAGCCGCAATCACAGATAAGTTTATTCAATTTGGGAGGGCAAGCGGGTCAAAAATCAACATAAATAAATCTTGTATTATGGGATTGGGCAGGTGGGAAATCCCCTCAAACATCCCCTTTAACCTTAAAATAGAGAAGGAAATTAAAATATGCGGCATCACGTGGACAAGCAACCCAACATATTACTACACACAGCATTGGGAAAATATTTTAAAGAAAACCCAAAACACACTTAAAAGATTTCATTATGCAGCAACTACTATATTTGGTAGAGCAATACTAGTAAACAACCTGGTCATCCCGAAGATAGTTTATTTAGCAAACATCACAGAACCTCCACCAACTTTTATACCAAGCATAAACACAATCATTAGGAATTTTATATTTAAAAGCACTATCAGAAACATTAAACACACAACACTTATACATAACAAAGAGGATGGAGGATAAACTTACAAGACATCAGAACCAAAAAACAAGCACTTAGATTTAAATACATAGGACAAATAGCCAAGAACCCAAACAATTTTCCATTAACATTATACTACTACGGCCTAAGGTTAAATAAAATAATTCCAATAAAAAATGACACCCCACACCACTTTGGTACAAACACACATCCATTTTACAGATCCATATCAAGAATACTCCCCGGCAATGAACATCTAATACACAGTAAATTAAAAGACACATACACAACACTTAAGAAACAATTACAAGAAAGATTATTTAATAGGATCAAATGGACTAGAGAGTTAGGTGTAATACATTTCAGAGACACTTTTATAAATCTACACAGCAAACACATTACACCCACAGCCAGAGAAATAACATACAGACTAATCTTCGGGATGACCCCTGTAGAAAGTAAGAAAAGAAATGTACACACGTGTTTTATGTCACACAGATAATGGTAACAATGAAAGCCATATGTTTTTAAAATGTAAAATATTTGATAATGTTAGATGCACTATGAAAGACCTACTAGAGGCAAACTGTAACACCAATGTTAATCTTAACCTAGCTATTGTTTTAAATAAATTGCCTAAAATCAAAAGTAAGATGATTCATAAATTTAATCTAATAATAGTGAGTGAATACAGAAGTCTTGTGTGGCACAGTAGAATTAAAGTTGTTAATAACAATGTATCTTTAAATCCTTATAATCTAGAATTAATATTTAGAAAAATAATTGAACATAGAATTGATAACTATACTGGTTAGATAGAAATTGTTATTATTGTATAATTTATTGTCCCTGACTAAATTGTCAGGCCTCAGAGATAAAAATCTAAATACTGTAATTAATCTGTAAAGTTACTCTATTGGTATTATGTCAATTAGTTTAAGTGGTTATGCGAGTGTGTGAGAGTGTATAGGCCCTATGTACCTGGGTTAAAGAGAGTTTGGGCTGAGAGATGCGGGATAGGAATCAAGTTGAACTTTATTTATCTATGGGGAAACTACTAAAGAACTGTCTTTTAAAGGGAAGTCAACACTTTTGAAGAATTATTTCTCCCTCGCGGTTACGTCCTCTTTGATCACATGATCGGAGAGCATGTCACAAGTCAACATCAAGTGTGTCTGTACTACACTCACAGAACACGGCAAGCCCGTGGAAACGTAACAAGAACACTATGACAATGTCTATATCTTAGCGGCAGCCTCATCCTAGTCATACTGGGAAACAAAGGAATAAGAAAACAAGACGCAACTGAATGGAGCCTGCGAAGAGACTAGAAACAAAAATAACCAAAACCCATAATCCTAAAGAATATAGACAAGGGCAGAAGTCAAGAATCTTTTATGAATAATGTAATATTTTAAGACATTAACTTTTTTTTTTAAACCCCTCGTAATGAGAGAGAAAAAAGAATCCTTAATCGACACCCCTATCCTGAAATAATTTACACAGAACCCCGAACAATTGTGATACAGCAGTACGTTTGCTTGGTTAACTATCCCAAAATGACTAACAGACTCACGGCCACCTTGATGATACCAGAGTAGCCCTCTTACATCTCAAGGAGACCCGTAAAAATTGTCGTGAGAGGGATTAACCTGTTCCCTGACCAGTCTTTTTTAAATACAGGGCAGCGGTATAAAACCCTATATTGGCTTGCCTTGTCTAATTACTTGCTACTACCTGGGAACATAGCATTGCTTCAACGTCAATGTCCTGAAAGATTGTTAATGTGCAACTTTGTTAATGAACTCATTTATGTTGAAGATTGTTACTGTTAAAGCAATAATACTGAGTCTACTTATCAAGGAAGTCCTTTTTCTCTGTATTACTTCGTAGAAAAGATGAGGTTCTGTTGTGTAAAATTAAATATTATTATATGTCTAAAATACTATTTGATGAGACAGAATGGAGGCCTAGGATGAAATCAGTCACTTTTTCCTCTTCGCACTACCACCAAGTTCAATACATTATGTCCCCTTTAGCCATAAAGTGACAACGACAAATGCCAAGTGCTTGAAAGGAAACAAAAACTAATTGGATACAATTACACTACAGAGTTCTTTTTGCTTCCTTTAATTTTTTTGAAAATGTCTACAAGATAAGATAACTTAAATTCAGGTTGACTACAATTGACAACCTTAGCGTTGTCAAATTAGAAGATATTAAATGAATTGTTATTTCTTGACCACTCATGTTTTATTTTTTTATTTTTATTTTTTTATTTTTGAAAATGTCTACAAATTATTAGATATTAAATGAATTGTAATTTCTTGGAAAAAAAAAGAATAAGAGATTGAGCGGTAAAGCGCTTGGCTTCCGAACCGGGGGTCAAGGGTTCAAATCCTGGTGAAGATTGGGATTTTCAACTTTGGAATCTTTGGGCGCCTCTGAGTCCACTCAGCTCTAATGGGTACCTGACATTAGTTGGGAAAAGTAAAGGCGGTTGGTCGTTGTGCTGGCTACATGACACCCTCGTTAACCGTAGGCCACAAAAACAGATGAACTTTACATCATCTGCCCTATAGATCACAAGGTCTGAAAGGGGAACTAGTTAGGCCAGGTTCACATCTAACTTTATATTCACTTTCACCTATCCTTTGATCTGCGGGACCGTTGGGGCACTACACAAGATCTGTTAACCTTCTTTCTCCATTATCTCTCATTTGTCTTTAAGATATAATTTCATTCGGATGTTCTTTCTGAAAATATTGAAGCCTGCCTGGGTGGACCACTTCGGGGGCCGATTTTGAGTTTGTGTTTCCACACAAACTGTCTTTTGTAACCTTGTTAATTCATGTGTTGTCAAAACAGTCATAGAGTCGCCATAGACAATTAATAATTCTGCGAAATTTCCACTTGATTATAAATTAAAAAATTGAAAAAAAAATTTGTGTTAAGAATCCACCCAGACAGACAGACAGACGCAGTGAGTTAATAAAAAACTATGTAAAAATAGATCAGTGTGTCAACAAACCAGTTGAAGTCAGTCTTAGCGAATAGAGCTTCTCTTTCATTAGTCGATGTGTTGTCAACTTGACCACAGAAATATCCATAACTTTTGAAGACAAAATTGAAGCATTTTATTTTCGTCATACTTCTAGAAGGCAAACCAGTTGGGTTAGGAATCAATGGCAGTGAGAAGATAATTACAGCATCCATGTGTTTATCTAGTGGTTCATGCTGAGACTCAAACTCTGCTTGTTGGTTTTCTAGTTAATTCAAACTTATTTCTACAGTGAGTTATGGAAAGTGCTCTCAATTAGATCAACTCAGTACATACAAATAAACTCTAAAAAGGACTCTTGACGAATGCATAATCAATTTATGTGACTGGAAAATACTAGCGGGATCGTGGCAACAAGTGGTCAGTCGTGACCAATAACTGCTTGCCTCGTGCACTCAGGCCTACGACTGTGTTGGTACAAGAGATCGTTGTCATTAGTTTGAAAAAGTAAAGGTGGCTGGTCGATGTGCTGTCCACATGATACCCTTGTTAATCGTTGGCTATATAAACAGATAAGCTTTATATATTATCCGCCCTTAGGATCGCAAGATCTGCAAGGGGAAGTAATGCTTCTTTTCTTCATTACAAAATACTAGAAAATTATGCACGTCATTATTAACACTATCACCCAGTCACACACCTAAAATAAAGTCTCATTAGTTGACTACCAGGGAAACGGTTGCCTAAATAAACATTATTAAATATAGATGGATAGATAGATAAGATAGATAGATTAGATAGATAGATAGATAGATAGATAGATAGATAGATAGATTAGATAGATAGATCAGACAGACAGACAGATAGATCAGACAGACAGACAGACAGACAGACAGACCGACCGACCGACCGACAGACCGACAGACAGACAGACAGATAGATAGATAGATAGATAGATAGATAGATAGATAGATAGATAGATAGATAGATAGATAGATAGATAGATAGATAGATAGATAGATCAGACCAGATAGATAGATAGATAGATAGATAGATCAGACCGACCGACAGACAGACAGACAGACAGACAGATAGATAGATAGATAGATAGATAGATCAGACCGACCGACCGACAGACAGACCGACAGACAGACAGACAGACAGACAGATAGATAGATAGATAGATAGATAGATAGATAGATAGATAGATAGATAGATAGATAGATAGATAGATAGATAGATAGATAGATAGATAGATAGATAGATAGATCAGACCGACCGACCGACCGACTGACAGACCGACAGACAGACAGATAGATAGATAGATAGATAGATAGATAGATAGATAGATAGATAGATAGATAGATAGATAGATAGATAGATAGATAGATAGATAGATAGATAGATAGATCCTATACCATTTCTTTGCCGATGACTCACAGTTATATGATTCCTCAGTACCCTCAGATGTGTTGCATCTGGCAGAGAAAATCAGTAGTACCGTTGCAAGGGTGAGCAATTGGATGGTTGAAAATAAGCTCAAGATGAACGAAGATAAGACAGAAATAATTAAGATTGACACTCGGAACAACGTCTCAAAAGTTGACAGCACAGATTCTCTTTTTATCACGAACTGCCAGCTTCCTTATGTCCATGTAGTGCGGAATCTTGGGAGTTTTCTTCAACTCAACACTATCTTTCGACCCATACATAAAGTCAGCTCTGCAAGGGTCTTTATCTGCAGCTGAGTAGATTTAGCCAGATCCGACCATATTTAAAAACGGAGTCAACAAAAACGCTAGCTGTGGCATTCATACTCTCCCGCCTTGACTACTGTAATGCCGGAATACCTGATGACGAAATAGCTAAACTGCAACGTATACAGAACAACGCTGCACGAATAGTACTTAGAAAAACAAGACAAGATTCTCCTACTACGCTCTTGAGCACGCTCCATTGGCTTCCCGTGAAAGCGAGAATCGATTACGAGGTCGCCACACTTTGTCATCAGTGTATATATAACAATGAGATGCCCCTGTACCTTAGAGAACTGATTACTCCATATGTCCCCCAGAGAGCCCTGCGCTCAATGGACTCAACGCTTTTAGTGGTGCCACGTTTCTCTCTCAAAAGCTACGGTCTGCGGGCTTTTTCAGGGCACGGACCAAAGGTTTGGAACTCACTCCCCAATGATCTCAGACAGACAACACGCTATACCACTTTTAAGAAGAACCTACTTGTTTAAAACTTTTTTATATTAGTTTTTTATTTCCGTTGTCGTGTTTGTGTTTGTAATGTTATTACAGAGCCTTAAGCCTACATTTTGTTTGTTAACAGCGCTTTATAAATAAAATTATTATTATTATTATGTTAGAAATGAACGAGTAGTCATTCTCTGGCACTGCCAGGGTCGAGTTTCGCTAAAGAGAAACAAAATTCATCGTAGTCCCTTTAACAGTTTCCACTGAGGAATTTTCTGGTGATGTGGCAGGTCTGCAGCAGTACCGCCCTCTGACAGGCAACGAAGATGTTCCTAGGAATGTTAAGGGCCTTGAAGGTGTCTGTGAGGTCAGTTGTTATTATCCCCTCGGTTGATATAACAATGGGGTATATTGTTATTTTGGACAATTTCCATAGACGCTTAATCTCCAAGCCTAGGTTCCCATATTTTCTTTGTTTTTCTATCTCAGTTTTTCTCAAATTATGAGACAGTGGTACGGCGATATCGATAATGGTAGCGGTTTTTTCTTTTTTATCGATGAACAGCAGATCCGGGCGATTGAAATCTACCGTTTTGTCGGTCAGAATAGGCCTGTCCCAGTACAGCAAATGTTCAGTAGACTCGAGAACCTCTTGCGGAGAGTATTTATAATAAGGGGGAGTGTCCTTACCGATCAATTTGTACGTCAAAGCCAGGTGTATTAACTTTGCAACTTGGTTATGGCGACCTAGGTAGGCTGATTCTGATAGGGCTGGACATCCTGCCATAATGTGTTCAATCGACAGACAGACAGACAGACAGACAGACAGACAGACAGACAGACAGACAGACAGACAGACAGACAGACAGACAGACAGACAGACAGACAGACAGATAGATAGATAGATAGATAGATAGATAGATAGATAGATAGATAGATAGATAGATAGATACGAATCCCGTATGGGGGACTACCATATGCCAAAGGTATTATTTTTTTAGAGCGCTGAATGGTGGATGGAAATTAGCCGCCACCCCCCATTTTTCCCCCCGAAACGCTTTAAAGGTCAGCTTGCTTTATTATTATTATTATTATTATTATTATTATTATAGATGGATGGATGGATGAATGGATGGATGGATGGATAGAGACAGACAGACAGACAGACAGACAGACAGACAGACAGACAGACAGATAGATAGATAGATAGATAGATAGATAGATAGATAGATAGATAGATAGATAGATAGATAGATAGATAGATAGATACGAATCCCGTATGGGGGACTACCATATGCCAAAGGTATTATTTTTTTAGAGCGCTGAATGGTGGATGGAAATTAGCCGCCACCCCCCATTTTTCCCCCCGAAACGCTTTAAAGGTCAGCTTGCTTTATTATTATTATTATTATTATTATTATTATTATAGATGGATGGATGGATGAATGGATGGATGGATGGATAGAGACAGACAGACAGACAGACAGATAGATAGATAGATAGATAGATAGATAGATAGATAGATAGATAGATAGATAGATAGATAGATAGATAGATAGATAGATAGATAGATAGATAGAGACAGACAGACAGACAGACAGACAGATAGATAGATAGATAGATAGATAGATAGATAGATAGATAGATAGATAGATAGATAGATAGATAGATAGATAGATAGATAGATAGATAGATAGATAGATACGAATCCCGTATGGGGGACTACCATATGCCAAAGGTATTATTTTTTTAGTGAGCTGAATGGTGGATGGAAATTAGCCACCACCCCCCCCCCATTTTCCCCCCCGAAACGCTTTAAAGGTCAGCTTGCTTTACATGACATAGAAGAGAGCGAGTGGCAGCAGGTGACTTACAAACAAAACAGCTGAAGATTTCTCACAAAGACCCAGGGATACATATTTCAGACTAAAATAATCCACTGCCAGGGACAGACGTAGACGGCGAAAAGACACCCTAAATTGACCACTGGCAGACAATTGTTTGGTGTTTGGTTTACGCAGTATGTTGTAAAATGTTTAGGTAGCAGGCAGTCGCAGGTAGACTGCGTATCCACGGGAAATACTGCATTCCAATCTTTGGACTCGAAGACAATCCGTACTACTACAATTATTATTATTATTAACTTCAATGCTACGTGGAGATAAACAGTTCAAATTGAAATAAAGTAAGGCACATATAAATTAGTATGCTGTGTTGTTGGCACGTGTCGCTCAACTGCCCCAACCCAAAACCCAAACAAACAAAAAAAGAAAAAAACTATAGAGATCTGACTCTAGATGTACTGACTCAAGATGAGTTGTGTTTTCTAAGTGACTAAAGATTGGACCAAAGCAAGCTTTGCACTCTAGATTATGCTTAGAAATTATAATCATTTTAATAGGGATCTACTTTCATTTTCTTTGCATTAATTGTAAGTAGAGTTGGGTGAACTCCTAAAAATACCTAATTTCAAAATCCAAGTTTTCATTGAGATTTCAACCCAAATATCTCGGTTCAGAATCCAAGAGTTTTACCACTTAGCCACCAAGTCCCCACGTAGTAGAAGTAGTAATGTAGTAGTAGCCTACATTACAACTTATATTCCGATTCTTGGACAATATCAAGTTAAAAACAAATATATATATATATATATATGGCTCCTTTTGTCTCGAAAGGCAATGGATGCGCCCAAGTGAGTCACTGGTTTTGGCTTAATCTTGAGACGGGGCAGAATCTGGTGTGGCTAATCAAGCCAATTCTAGAACGGCAGACTTTGCCACAATTCGTACATGTGTATGCCTCTGATTTAGGGATAGCAGACAGGGCAGCTTTCTTTTTTTCCCTCTTGATTAAAGCCGCTTCAATTCTTTTGTT
The DNA here is from genome assembly GCF_947242115.1 of Biomphalaria glabrata. NCBI lineage: Eukaryota > Metazoa > Mollusca > Gastropoda > Planorbidae > Biomphalaria > Biomphalaria glabrata. The sequence continues at coordinate 400,397 of NC_074719.1, forward strand.
CTCAGCAAGGGTTGTCCCAGCACGCACAGTCTGTCTCCATGCACTCCGGTCTTTGGCTATGTTTTCCCACATACTTTCACTGATGCCTGAGGCTCTCATGTCTCGCTTGCAGACATCTCTATATGTTAGTCTTGGGCGGCCCTTGGGTCTGACTCCTTCCACAAGCTCAGCATATAAGATATCTTTCGGGATTCTACCATCTGGCATGCGGGTGACATGTCCGAGCCAGCGTAATCTTCTTTGTGTCAGGAGAGCATACATGCTGTTCATATTGGCCAATCTCAAAACTTCCTGATTGGAGACATGGTCCCTCCAAGAGATGCCCATTATGCGTCTCAGGCAGCGCAAGTGGAAACTATTCAATCTGTGCTCTTGGTACATGTATGTTGACCAGCTTTCACTGCCTAAAAACAAATAGTAATCATAGAAATCATAGAAAGATGTTACAGTCGACACGCCTGAAGTGTGTACACTTGTTTTTAACCCGATGCGACTGTCATGTAACTCCTTACCATTCGTATTGGCTGACGTCATCCAAACACACTCTGGTGACGTAGTTCACACACAACACTAGGTCAACAGCGAGGTCAAGAAAACTGCAGGTCAAACCTACAACACAATAAAGCACCAAAGCTTACAATGTCTGAAATGTTCATTTGAAACTGGAACATTCCAAAACTAAAGCGACAATGACCTTCAACCTTTCTTTTAAAAAAAAAAACAAAAGAGGGGAAAACAAAAAAAAAATCACCCCCCCCCCCTTACTAAGGCCGCCTCTGGTTCTGGAAGAAAAGCGTGCCATATGTAAAATAATTGGTTGATCTACCAACAAAGCGAGTGCCACATCAACCCGTATGTGTGGAAGATATTGTGACATTGTCTCAGAATAGGGCTCAATAGCCTTTAGAGTCAAATGACTAAAAGTAGCCAACTCTTCCTGGCTTCTTTAGTTTAACTTGTGTGGCCAGATTTTTCAAAGACGAATACATTCTTTACTAATCATTTCTATGCATTTCTCCTCAACAGAGACAGCAAAAAGTTAATACAATAGTTCCGTCAAATTTCAGACTTATCAGAACAACTAATATCTGGCCACCAGGAGCTAAATTAAGTGTTGCCTGTCATTCTAACTTATTAAAATACACAAACAGCATCATTTGAAGAGTAAGGTTAAATTTAACTTGTATTATGAAAGCGAACAAATGACATCAATTTACGCGTGTTTGGGTTTCTAATGAAGAACTTTCGAAGTTGACCTCGGAAGAAGAGTCTTAGAACCAGATAATTCAGTGCTCGTGTAAATTTAATGTCATGAAAGAAAAACAATGTTTAAAACAATACTTGTGTTACACAAATAACAAACTAGTGTTTAAGAGGGAAGACATATTAGGAACTCCATTTATTTCGTAAATATTTCGTAAACACAAGCGGTGTTGCACTGACGCGCTAGTGTGCAAATGTATATATGTAAATGTATATATGTTACATGTTTGACTACGAGTCCGTAGATTAATGAGGAGTGCAGTATTTCACATGGCTACGCAGCCCCAGCTGCGACCTACATATTTTGCCGCAAGAAGTCAACGCCAGTACTTGATCTATATCAAAAAGAAAAGTAGCGATAACATAGGCCTAAATCAGGACCGGACTTAAACTTAATAAGACCCTAAGCTTTTTGAGAGAGGGGGCCCCTTGTAATCAAAATTGTCCATTTCTGCAAAACGATTAAAAATATCTCTGGAAACTATTTTGAAGGATCCCAAGTAAGTGGAAACTCTTAGCTGTAGATTATAAATCATTAACTTACAAATACAAAAACATAAACCTACTAAAATACTCAGATAAACACAAAGATAAAGAATCTTTTACGCCGAGATGCGATAATTGTAAATGTTTAAAGTACTATAGTTATGGTAATTTTGTTTGCTTGGGAGCTGAGATGTAAGGCTCTTGGCTTCCGAAGCAAAGGGTCTCGGGTTGGGTTTTGAATTTCGGCCAAGAAACGCATTTATAAAGTTTAACATTAAATTATTTTCATTGTCATCTTTTTTTCGTTGCATGTCTATTTATAGTATGACTTAACAGAAACAAAAGGACGAGCTTAGGCCAAACATTGAGAGCTCCCTTTAATCATATAATATAAGGGGTAGAGAGTTGTGCTGGCCACATAACACCCTCGTTAACCGTTGCCTCGTTATTACCTTGCCTATAAATCGCAGGGTCTGAAAGGGGAACTATCTTGCTCACTATCGCGTATAGCAAACTAAATCTACATATATTTTTTCAATCTCCCTTCATAATAATATTTCTTCATAAGAAAGAATCAAAACCATAACTATCGAATAGGTCTTTGATTAAGATATATTGACTCTCGTGAGATTTGTTTTCTAATACCCCACCCCCGCCTCTTTAGGACGTGTTATCGGGAATTCACGATATTTTAAATTAATACGCCCGACGCTCGTATTGAATACTAAGATCAATGTGGAATCAATTTAGATGATTTCTAATTCTGAAGAGCTTGTCATGTGATCCTACATCTATAGCCTACATCAGTCAAGCAGAAAAGAGGGGAGGAAAATCCGTGGTCTGGAGTGGGAATAAATATCTCCGTTATCTTCATCATTAGATTGACATGATGGATAGTGAAAGGACATTAGCTTGCAGCACTGTCAAGAGAATGAATCTTCTGTTGCATTAACAGATTAGTTCTATTTGAGTTCATTCGGAGGAGGCGTGCTAAGTGGTAAAGCGCTTGGCTTCCGAACCGGGCGTCAAGGGTTCAAATCCTGGTGAAGACAGGGATTCTCAATTTCTGGATCTTGTCCAATCAGCTCTAATGGATACCTGACAATAGTGTGAAAAACGTAAAGGCGTTTGGTCGTTGTCCTGGCCACATGACACTCTCTTTAATCGTGGGCCACAGCAACAGATGATCATTACATCGATCTGCCCTATAGATCGCAATGTCTGAAAGGGAAACTTTACTAGTTCATTGGGCGTGTGAATGGGGGATGGCTGAGATATTAATTATGGTAGTGATGCCATAAACTCATCCTTTACCTACGGTTAAAATGAACTTCTCCTTGCCGTCCATGAAGGAAGAGTCTTATGATTGTATGCTGGACGTTGAAGCTCTGCATGACAAATGTAGGAACATGTAATTAAGATAAATCTTATATTGAAAGTACAAGAGGGGGAAAAATCCAGCTAAGAAAAAAATCAGTCACATTTAATGATGTGGTGACCAAAAGAAAAATTATAATAGTCGATACTTCTCGGCCAAATCTCATTCCTGTTATATTTCTTAAACTTAATCATATAAAAGTTACAATATGGGAAAATCTGACCACAGTTCTTAAAAGCTTGGTACCTAAGCGATGTATCACAATGTGGCTTAAGTAACGAGGGGCAGAATGTCGGTAGAAATGTAGGCATAAAGCACAAGTCAAAAACGCCAAACAGGCAGTGATGGGAACTAAACTAACTTTTAAAAGTTAAACTAAAACTAGTTTTCAACTAAAATAAAGTAGTTAAACTATTAGTTTATCATGAATTTCAAAAGATAGTTAAACTAAAGAAAGTTAATTAAACTATTACAAACTTTTTTTTTGGGGGGGGGGGGGCGGAGTTGAACTAGACCTATATAGATATAATCATCCGACTATATGCCTACGGTTCAATCTTATTCTTTTAACATTCTAGTAATATTTATCTATGATAAAATCAGTATTAAGGAATATGTTTCTTACATAAACGTTAATGCACAATAAAATAAAATGTCAAAATAAATATGTGTGCTTGTATTTTTGCCTTGAATTAAAACCTTTTGAAAATAATGGTACTCTTTTTTAAAAAAAATATATTAACTTATTATATAATGGAAAATCTTACTAGTACTGGTAAAGTTTAAAATCTCACTAAATAACATAGATTTAGAATTTCAAATTAGATCTAGTATCCAAAGAAATAGAAACGAAATCGTTGGAGTTTTAAGAAACATTTGACCTGTATAACTATTTTTTAGTGTAAAATACATGCTTGACTAACAATGCCGATGTGCTATTTTCTTGTCTGACCACTAAAAATACAACTAACACTATTGCATAACCGTAATGCGCGCAAGAGAAAAATAAAACTGGGTGATCTTGTCATTATGGACTGCACACTCAGTACACCATATAGACCTACACGTGTACATCTATATGGCAGGTTGTTAAAATCAGTCGGACTCACTGTATATTTACTTTCTGGGCAGGGAGGGTGTATAACTATTTTAGCGTACAAATATATCTGCGAACATGCTTGACTAGCCACGCCAGTGTGTTATTTTCTTGTCTGACCTCTCCACATTAAGCAAATACTATTGCATAAGGCTTAATGCAGGGTAGTCTTACAGTATTATCGACTACACACGTACAGTACACTAGGCCTACATGTGGTCATGTGTATGTCTAGCTGACCAGGTTGTTAAAATCAGTTGGACACGGTCTATTTACTTTATGGTCAGAGAGGGTGTGGATTAAGATTTTTTTTTCTAGAGCTGGTTACCCTAATGCTTTTAGATCTATATAGGCCTAGCTGTTGATTTAGACTTAATAGATCTCAATAATAAGTCTTAAGACTATAAAAGGGTGTACTTGATGTTCCTGCAGTTAAAAAAATATGTATGCCGCAAATGAATTGATTAAGACCATTAATCAAGATGAATTGAACAAGTGAACGGAGAATATAGGCGAAGATCTTAAAAAGAAATTGAGATGGATTGGTCACACCCTAAGAAAAGATGCCAACAACAGAATAAGACATGCGTTATATTGGGGTGTTATGGAGTGTGTGTGTGTGTGTGGGGGGGGGTCTATATTTTAATAAAAAGTTATATTTAGTTTTGCTCATAAAGAAGTTATACAAGTTAAAATTGTCAACCAGCAATTTGGTGCTACAAGTCACCACCATCACACTCTAAGAAAAGATGTCAACAACAGAGCTAGACAGGTGTTAAATTACAATTCCCTGAGAATAAGACGCAGAGGAAGACAAAAAAACAAAAAAACATGGCGACACAGTGTACTATTGAAGTGATGCCCAAAATGCGACTCGCGGGCCAGATCCGGCCCACGATGTGGTTCTATCAGGCCCGGCGAAACGTCGGCACATAGTGTAGAAAATCCTCCCTTCATGAAAAAAGAGGTTGAAAAAAATGTATCTTTGCTTACGCTAGGGTCCTCACTATTTCTCTGATGGATTGGTACCATGACCGTTAACATTTGGTCGTTAATGACTGGGACTCTGAATGAAGAGTCTACCAGGAAAATGGATCTTTAATTGTTTGTGAAACATGATAATAAGCCAACAAATTTGTTTTATAAAGAAATTTTGGATGCTTAATAAAAACAACAACAGATAAACGGTATTGTGAAACAAATATGACGTCATTCTTGATTTGAACGGCAAATAAAAGATTTTTAAACTAAGCCTAGAGATTGAAAGATTTTGTAGAATATTTACCAAAAAGAAACAAGAAAATGAGTCAGTAATAAAGCTAGCTACAATTTTGCTTACATTTTAAGTAGAGAAATTAAGCCGTTTTCCGTAAAAAAAAAAATCAATAACTTCCACTATCCAAATCCTGAATGTAAGTCTCCAATCCAAATAGTTTCGTTTATTTACCTTTTCTTGGATGTGACCCGCGACAATAGTGTAGGAAATTAAAATGGCCCACAGGCCGAATTAAGATGGGCATCGCTGTACTAGAGGAATCTTGAGAAGACAAGAAAGAGTTGGTAAGACTAACGAGAGACCGTGGAAAATGCAGTGTTTTTACTCAGGCCCTATGTTCCATAAGGAACACAAAGGACACATCATGCAGATCATAAATGGACTATTGATTTGAACGATGTTCTATTGTATGACCACTTTACCTGTAATTTGAAATAATTTTCAGAACAGAAAGATTACTTTTTCGTGAAAGTAAAAGTTTCTCTTTCAGACATGGCTATCTATGAGACAGATGATGTAAAGGTCATCTGTTTCTGAGGCCGCAGTTAACGGGGATGTCATGTGGCCAGCATAACGACCAACCGGGTTTACGTTATTTTTTTTTTTGTTCCTAATATTATTTTACTCAAAGAGTTCCTCAAGATAAGTGAATCTGAAATATTTTTATATAGCGCAGCGTTCATCCTTATAACATGCTCAGTACTCTCTTGTCCAACCACTTTTGTATGTGTGTGTGTGGGGGGGGGGGGATTATGGGAGAGAGTTTTTAAGCTCCCTTTAGACGCTCAGCAAACACAACTCGAGTTTTTAACTCAAAATTAGTAGGTAGCCGAACGGTTTAAGCCACTCTTCTAAAAAAGCTGATCGACACACAGCCATCGCAATGTAAAAAAGAGGAGAGAGACTTTCTATTGAATCAGGTCAATATGTTTGGCTACCTATTTTCTTTTGAAGAACGTTTTCATGAACGATTCTCAAAGACTATTGTCTTTTTACAACACAACCTTTAACCCCCAAATGTACAGTTGTACTTAATGTGAAGTATTTAACTGTTTACACTCGTTCGTAATGTTCCGGAACTGTGGTACTAGTTGTCATTCTTGTGACTGCTATCAAATTACAGTCAGTCAACATCAACCTTTGATTACACTTGTTAAGTCTTCTAAAAACAAAACATGTTTGTTCACAAATGTATGCTTTTGGCACCCATTAAACTCGCGTGGAAGAACTGACTGAATCTTTTTTCTTTGACTTGCCTGGAGAAATTCGAAGGTCTTGTTTGAAAAGATTTAACATGCACTTACATAGCAAATGCAAACAACTCATTGCTATAGCTGCCACGTAAAACATGAAATCTGTCTTCCACTCTTCATTCACTCTTCAATGTCCTTCAAGGAACATAAATATTTCTTCCTTGAGATTTTATATTCTTCTCATTGCCTTGCCCATGCTAAGCCAACGGATACATCGAAATATTTTGTTTCTAAATCTGTGTTGGAACTGACGAGATCACAATGATATATGAGACAATAATGTGATATTTTATGCAGGTTTGTGCAAACTTTCCTGTTAAGAGTTTATGGTTGGGATATTCTTTAAAACAACAACAAACAAACAAACTATTTTTCTTATTCAAAGATCGAGATCCATCAGTTGTTACATTTGCCATCTTGTTCTAAGCATACCCAACACTCAACACAGTTCTTCATAGCATTGAATAAATACTGGCCTGAGATTGTGTCTTAGATTGAGTGAAGTCTGAGTGTATTGAAGTATAGTCAATTAGCTTAAGCTTCGTCTACTTGAAACTTTTTATAATGCGACAGTTTCAATAATTTATACAGATATTTAGAATTATTTTTAATGTATTTGCATTTTTACATGTATATACTGTAGGCACACCTTATATATCCTTATATATCATTTTTACATGTATATACTGTGGGGACACCTTATATATCTGTAGGTGTCCGCAGGCCGCATAAAACACTCCGGCGGGCCGCATGTGGCCCGAGTTTGTAATTTGCCCACCCCTGATGTAGACAAAAAAAAAGTTGAACTGAGCATTATTATTACTTGAAAAGCGAGACGTTAATGAAGAAACTAACGAATCAAGATACGGAGTGTAAAGCTGTGTTCTGTAATAACTCTCTAAATCCGAACATGTGGTTTTCGCTCGGTGTGTCTGTCAAATGCAAATTCTCGGCTGCACCAATCCAATACCAAATGTGTCTGACAGCAGTCTCGTCTTCCACAAGATGCCATCCCTTAATTGTACCTCAGCATGGTCAAGTTGGTTTTTGATAATGTCATCAATGTGACTGCTGATGTGTTGTTGAACTTTGCTAAGTTGGACAGAATGCAACATCAGGGATACTGATTAAAGAACAGATGAATAATTGAGGACAATTAAAAGAAAAATCAGAAACACACGAGAAATAGGCATTGATTACACATATGCAGTTTGTCGGGTTTCACTTACAGCCGTTATTTTGAGACACGCGACACAAAAGTTTTGACTTAAATTGCGAATGAATTCGTATTTCTCAGTCCATCGTGTCTCATACAAAAGAGGTAAATTTAGCACAAACGCTCTAGCTTGGGACTGTTACGGAAGAAATAGATAATCTTCTTCATGACACTGACAGCATACGTATATCTGAAACGTCATTCAGGTCATTGATAACAAAGTTAAGAATGTGAGACGGGCAACGGCTGCTTTTTATATTTTTCACCAATCCTTGTCTGAACATAGTACTAAATGCTAGCCATCACGGGGCAGCCATCGTAGCCTTGGCCGAGAAGTTTGTTCATGTGTAAAATGTACACAATGTATTGGCTGACAATGACGTTAGACACAGGCAGTGCGTCCCTCTTAACAATAGTGACAAAATAAATGAATTCTTCTCGAATACAATCGTCATTAACAAAACCAATGCTCAAACACATCTATTCAGTGCCAGAGATATCTGCAGTTTTATCACCAAAATACCCAGTAAACGCAGTTCATTCATGATGCTTCTGCTCGTATTTTGTTTCTTGCTGCTGCCAGAGCTCCGTCGATACAAATCAACATTTTGACTCAAGACAATGGCAAGTGAAGAACTTTCTTAAGTTTCTTCTATCGTCAACTGGTGGACGTTAACCTGCTATTTTATCGAGCGCTAACACTGACTGCAAATACATGTACCAAGATGACTGCACTCTTCAAGCTTGTTCAAAGAAACTCTCACATATGTCACATCGAAAGATAGCTGACAAGGACTTTTCCTCCAAGGCAGAAAAAAAAACGTTTATCATATTCTAGGTGTGATGATTGTATTTGTAAACAGTATTATATATAGCACTTGATAGAATCTTGGTTGTAAGATATAACGATTTCTATGTTATGATTTCATTGGTCTGTAAGTACAGTTACGACCCTTGGGAGATCGTTATTGTAATCAGAGGCATGAGTTTTGAATCATATAGTTTAAGTACTGTACAAGGCAGTTTGTGTATATTTAATAGTTTAACATTTGATGCATTGTCTATAATCACAGATATTCTGATTGCTTTTCATTAAATTTATATTTCTTTCTTAATCCCTGGAAGAAAAATGTTATATGTCCATGTCAAAGCCATGTCAGGAGTTCACAACACTAGGTGTTAACTAAATATAATGGTAACTATCAGTGGCGTCACTATGGTGGGTGTCACCCGGTGCGGTCAGCTCAAGGTGTCACCCCCGCCGCCTTTAAAAAATCTTTTTTTTCGTTTGTTTGTTGCGCGGTAATACATATAGTTTATAATGTTACGTTCTCTCTCCTAATCGGGCCTTCTGTAAACACTGCTAAACACAACACAGCACATCTAACGCATCAAGAACTTGACAACAAGAGCTCTGGTTAATCTGGTACTTTAATAATGAGTGAATAAGTAGATAACAGCCAATACTAGACAATTGGCAACAAACATATCAACAACTAAAATGTTACTCTGTACATCAACGTACAAAACTCTACTGTCTCTATCTCGTACATAACACTTGAGGACTCAACCAGGACCGACTTCATAGCCAGACTAACAGTCCAGGTCTCCTTCGTGTCCTCTCTTGAACCGCCGCCTTCTTACACACTGTGCCTCTAATCGGCGCCTTCGGGGTCACGGAGGTCACGCTCTAGTCCACGCAGGCTTTGGATCACATGACCATAACATTGATCATATTTGCGTGTAACCGTAGTACTGTCCCTTCTCCATCGCCTGAGTTCACGTGTGTCAGCTGAACCTACAGTTAACCCTTTCGCGCCGCCAATATGGTTATAACAATAATTACCTACGTTATTTGATTTGTCAACAGCTATAGAAATGAGTGTATATTAAACCTTTAAAATTCAGCTGTTTATTACAAGTTATCTACAAATCACTGGGTTTGCGTAGTCATGTGAAATTATGCACGCATCCTTAATCTTTGGAATCGAAAACATAAGTAAATGTCACTTTTTTTTTCTGGATTTCAAACTTGAAAACGTATCGCTAACTTCAAGTTTATGTCTGTAACGATCTCATTTTTAATAAAATTCCGCTTTGTGAAAGTGTCGTTTGTTCCTTTGTCTCAAAAAGTTCTTAATTTTAATTTTAAAAATCGTTTTTCACATGACGCCATAGATAAGCAGATGGTAAGAAACGGTGGGAGGCTTTGCTAAATGATTTAAAGATATTCTTGAAAGCCTTAGTGGCATATGAAACATGCAAATGTCCACTTTTATTTTCTTTAAGAATAACTTTTGTTGTCTTTAGACAGTCATGGTATTTCTGTTTGAATGTCGCCTTTTGAAAAATCATCATATAGTCATACGCGAATATTTTGAAACTAACATCTACAATACTTTGTTGGATGTTGAACTATAGAATTTTTCGGTTGGATTTCTCCATATTTATCTGCTACATCAATGATTGCTTCCAGTAAGAAGTGAAGCTCATAGTAAAAAAATGGTCAATGCACATAAGAATGAACCTCTTTTTATCCTCTTAAGACTTAAATAGTGATATGGTAAGGTTTTCCAAAAAAAGGCCCCTGGTTAAGTTCCACGGTTCCGGTTCTACTTGCGCTGATATGTTGATCTGTTGGTGCTGGCTTCTGTCTTCAGGTCAGGAACAAAGTGACAAATGTCAATACTAAGACAAGCTGGTGGTGCTGTTTCAAGAGAGATAAAAAAAAATGGCTAAGTCCAACTCTCTCTTCAAAGAATAAAATAAGCAACCTCACAGGTTGAATAGACGATCACGCAGTGTGGTAGTAGGGCATACCATCACTCGTGTGTAGATCTAGTAGATTCCAAGCTCAGCAACACTGCAACAGTCAATAACACAACAAGGTGACTCTAACGGTCAGCTTGTAAATATTGTTACGTTCTTCTCTCTCTCTCCTAATCAGGCGTTCTGTAAAACACTACTAAACACACAACACATCAACACAAGAACCTGACAACAAGAGCTCCAAATAATCTGGTACTTTAATAATTGTCAAATAAATAGATAACAGCCAATACACAAAGATTTTTTTGAAGTAACGTCTGTATTATATAAGATAAGAAGATACTAGATAATTGGCAACACAATCAACAACTACTAATGGTGCACTGTACATCACCGTACTAAACTATACTGCCTCTATCTCTTCCTGGACTCGTACATAACACTTGAGGACTCCGCCAGGACCGACTTCATGGTCGACTCACAATCCCGGTCTCCTCCGTGTCCTGTCTTGAACTGCACTGCCTTGCACACTCTTGTCTTTGGTTTGCGCAGGCCTATGATCAGATGACCATAACACTCTAAATCACGAGCACAAAGGTAGACCAGATCAAGTAGACACAATGAATAAACAAACGTTAATCCAGTAATCCTACAGTAATCCTCCAGTAGTGTACTAATCCAGATCAGTGGCGTAGCAAGGTACTCGTGGGCCCGGGTTCAAGAATATGTTGATGGGCCCCACCCCTCAAATGAAAGGATCATTTAAGATCATGGTTAAGTACTAGTTAGCACACTGAGCATAATGCGCCCGTGGGTGCTTTTGTTGAAACAATAACTGAAGGCTATTGTACTGTCCACTCCTATTGGAAAACCATCATGGCCTTGGCATCGTAAGTAATTTAAAGAAAGATTGTGATATTTTATTAATTTAGAGTATTTGTTCAGTCAAACCTGAAGACTTCTGGTTCGGGCAAATATGAAAACCTTAAAATGACTCTCTGATTACAATTTCTTTGGGTAGTTCTTCATTGGAGTTCACAAAACATTTTCAGAAAATGCAATTTTAATAAATTTGTAATTCTCTTTGAGGGCTGTAATCATGATATCAAATTGGATCTCCTTTAGTATTTTTTTAAATTGCATTGCCCAACAGGTCTATTATATCTTTGAATCTGTGAGTCGAGGTAAAGGCTTATGTTTTTGATTTCTTAAGAATTTATTTATTGCTAAGATATTGTCGTTGTTACTTTTGTCACCAAAAACGACACTCTTCGCGATGACCACTAAATGAAAGGTTGTTGCATGCTTAAGTTAAAACTAACATTCACTATGCGATTAATTACTTTCAGCCAGTAATTATCAACTTCTTCAATGTGTTCTTTGTTTGCATCATCCACCGTTCTCAGTCTTTCATGTTGTCTGTATGTTTGGCAAGCTTGTTGCTGAAGTTAAGTCATTATTAGGCCTATCCTTTTTTTGACGATACGGTTCAAAAAAACTAACAACATTGATGCTGTGTCAGGATATAAAACCGAGACCATCGAGACCATCCGAACGACTGTCCAGTGCACATACTAGACGACAAGGCAGCCATTCAAGTGAAAGACACTGTTCCATGATAAATGTAATTATCGCTCTATCTAAAAAAAAGTTTTGTTATAAGCCTTCTCCCTAATTCAGTCATAGTAATTAGCTAAAATGTCAACAGCTTTAACGTTTTCGTAAGTAACAGAATATGATGTCTCTTTTGTATGTTTAATATCTAATTGTAAGTCTAGGCCTATATATAGATTTCTGATAATAGAAAAATGAAAACAAAAAGGATGCTTACTTTTAAAAAAAAGCACCAAAAAAAAAGGTAAAACTATCAACGGTTTAATTAACATAGAGGAACAAAAAGGAAATAATGGGAGTTTGGGACCCAATTGTCACACCAACGCACCGTCACCTACAATAAACCTGGTGAAGGCAGTTCCTTACAATGACTGTAGGTGAAAACACGGGTTAATGTTTAGAAGTTAATATGATATTTGATATGACGTTTAGGATATTTTAAGGAAACTTTTAAATTTTGAACCATTTGTTACAAAATTACAGTGTAGGACAGGCCACAGTTGGTCATTAGTCATGGGACCAAGTGATATGAAACCCCTACGCGCCATGCAGTGCCGTATTTAGAGCTGAAAAAGCCTTAACCTATTTGAGATATGGGGCCCCATATAAGTCTAAATATTGTATGTAACTGCTAAATATTTCTTGGAGGCCCTAAGCTAAAGCTTATGTTGCATAGAGGTAAATCCGACCCTGGCCCATGGTTGTTACACCATCGGGTATGGGCCCCTAAATGGTCGTGGGCCCGGGTTCATTGAGCTGAAAAAGCCTTAACCTATTTGAGATATGGGGCCCCATATAAGTCTAAATATTGTATGTAACTGCTAAATATTTCTTGGAGGCCCTAAGCTAAAGCTTATGTTGCATAGAGGTAAATCCGACCCTGGCCCATGGTTGTTACACCATCGGGTATGGGCCCCTAAATGGTCGTGGGCCCGGGTTTATTGAACCCCTTCGCGCCATGGATGCTACGCCACTGATCCAGATGTAGATCTAGATCTAGCAAACTACGAAGATGACGACCTAGCCTGTAGTCAGAGAAGAGTCGCCATTCCTGTTGATGTGTGGATAAATGTAGATGTTTTATGCGAGTTAGAACTAGACACAATCAACAGAACAGTTAAGAGATAGATTCAATAACTCCAGCTGATAACTTCAACAAATTAATGAATAAAAAGGGCCCACCAAGACGACCGAACAACAGTCCAGACCGCATACCGCACTAACAGACTAGACATATATTGCATATATCAGAAATATTATCGTTCGCGAAGATGTGACCACTGCCTTCACTATGACGTCCACCTATTGATAACTTATTGTACTAAATAACACATAATAAGAGAAGATGCTAGTTTATTTTCTATTTTCTCTTATTATTTATATAAAATAAAATCTGGTTTGATATATACAGCTCCTCTTTCGCGGTTGAAGATGAACACAATGGACTTCATTCACCAATCGTAAACAAACAACATTTAGCCACGTAATAATATTGATAAAACACATCACGTGACAGCCTTTATGGATTACGTATTTTGCATAGAAGAGATAGAGAATCATGTGGCTATATGTTGTTTGTTTACGATTGGTGAATGAGGTCCATTCGCATTTCCTGTTTGAATGTCGCCTTTTGAAAAATCAGCATATAGGCCTACGCCAATATTTTGAGTAGAGCTGTACCATAGGTTCTTGAAACTCTAGGCCAGCAAAAGCGAGCAAGAGCTCCCTCCCACCGGCCTGATTGAACCAAGTGTTCTGTCTGGCTGAGGGTCTTGTGTCAATTTTGACGCTGTCATTTCCAGTGACAGTGTCGCTGCGGACTCGCGAACTAGAGTCTCGGTCGGAGGCCGCGTACACAGGGAACCTCTGCCATTTTCCAATTAACACGAAGATGGCTACAAAGTCCATTGTCACTTTATTTTAAAAAATTCAAAATATACCTCAAGAAAAGAAACATTGTTTTAAACAAAACAAAAGACAATTTAACTTTGGTTAACAGTCTAATGCTGTTTGGAAGAAGAAAAAAATGAACCAAAAAAAAAAACAGAGCTTGAAGCTGAGATGGACCCTCCTTCCCACCACTGTAAGTAGCATCAAGTGACAACGTCGTAACTACAAAATGTGGGTTGATATAGTCCACACCACACTGCAATTATTATGATAGCATTTTATTCCCGCTGTAATGTAGAGTACAATTGTGGTCTGTTTGAAATGGGGTCAGTGGGTGAGAGGAGAATGACCCGCTGGGTCAGACGTGTCAGTTCATGAGTTCCGTCTGCACGTCTCTGATTCTGTGTGCAGCAGGCGTGTCGAGATTGAGATAATGCGTGTCTAATTTGCCGCCTTCAAATTAAGGGGACATAAATATAAGTAGTATAGGAACAAGGACTGCGTGATAACATTATTATAAGACTAAGTAGTTTCAAATTTTATTCTTGCATACAAGATGCTTACAATCCATTTTTGTATCAAAGACTAGACACTGAGGAGTCTTACCAAATTTAAGCATATAATAGGAAGGAATAAATCCAGGAACAAAACCAGCTATTATTAGCAGGATTTAGTTGCCAGACTTGTAAATTTTTGGATTTGAGTGGGTGCCATTCCCATGATTTCCATTTATGTTTTACAGGCGGCGATACCGATAATTATTCTTACCAATATTTTAAAATATTATAGGAAGGATCACAGCAGGGACCCTTTTGTAGTGAACACCAGTTATGTCCAAACATTTTTAGAACGTGGGTAAAAAAAAAAATAATTACCGACTCATGGATCAATCCCCCCCCCTTCCAAAAAAAAAAAGTAGAAGTCGAATCCAAGGTTAGCGAGCTTCAGCAGACTCATTCACTGTGGGTCAATGTTTCATTGGGTTGGATAGAATGGCAAAGTGGGCCGGAAAAAGCCCCCGGCCCATATGCTGGAAATCGCTGGCCCACACAATATGACATTGCGTCAATTCATTACACTTAGATCGGAACCACCTATACGAACATCACAAGTCTATAATGACATTGTGTGCAGTAATAGCACTTAGGTCGAGACAAAGTACACCACAATGTGATAGCATGTCAACTCATCACACTTAGGTCAGGACCTTCACGTACGCCACTAAATTTATACAATAAATGTAAACAGTTATCACATCAAAATTTTATTTTAACATTAACACTATGATTGAATTGTTTAAATTTAAAAATATTTAGAAGCAAATTTATATAGCAGCTCTTTTTGCCTTTCTTAAACATACGTCCATAGAAAACACTTCTTGGAATATGTTTTATTAAAGTTAGGTGACATTTCCTATCAAAATTACTTGCAACTTTTAACTGATAGAAATCGACAAATAATGTGTTGGTCAGATGAAATGCACGTGTGATTATAGAAATACATTGTAAAGCATTAATGAGACAGACATTGCTTAGGCCAAAACCTAAGGTAAAAAGAGTTGCTAAAGCCAAAATTTTAATTATCTATAATCTAATAAAAAGTTAGGTTATAATCTAAATAGTACGATTTGCTAAAATCAAAATTTAAATAAAAGATTTGCTAAAGACCTAATCATAGACTTATATATTATATCTAGACTGGAAACCGGAAACTAATTCTTATCTATGATTGATCGATTCATAAATTCATATATATATGGACTATTAATCATAGGGCTAGGGTTAATCCTATAACTATATATTCAAGCTAATATTTGAAACAAAGCCATTTTCTGTTAGTTTCCATTGAGATAATTAATGTTTCAAAAATGCTAGCTGGAAATAGTTCATTGTCTGTTGATTTTAATCATCTATGTTCATTACCTAGATCTTTCTATATTATGTATCCAAAAATTGTAAAATAATAATTATGACACGAGAGTACTCTTATTTTTAATGTTCAATTGCTAGATCTAAATATAAAAATTAAATTATATGTATATAATATATAATGAAACTAAAGTGAAAACGTGAGAATTTGAACACAAACAAAAAAAAGAGAACAAAAGGAAAAAAAAAGAAACATGCAGAAGAGAACATAAGAATCGGGGTAAGGTTATTAGAGATACATGGGCATTAAAAGTTTACTTCTATATTAGACTATATTGTGGTGTTGTATGTGCAATGATTGCTTGAAACTTTTGATGCAGCAAAAACTGTTGTGAATGCCTGAGAGTTTCACTTACCTTACGGCTAATTGGACTGCTCTTTCCAATCTTACAGTGGCAGACGTCAATTGCAGAACGATTAAGGAGATTAAGCATCATAGTGCGTGCGTGCATTATGTGTGTACGTGTGTGTCCAGGGCCGGCCTTAGATAATTGCAGGCCCTATTCAAAGTGAATTTGGTTACATTTGGTATCCCCATATCAAATCGAAAAATAAAAAATAAACAGCGAAAAAGAAAATTAAGCAATTTATTTAAAACCTAGTCAGGCTAGTGTAGGCCTACATCAACAATAACATTGGGCACAAGTTTTGCTATTTTTCTTTTTAAAAAATGTTTTAAGTCCTGTGCGATGCCCACGCCAATTGAAGCCCCCTAGCCCCAGGCCTTGGCAGCTGTCTTGTTTGCCTATGCCAAAGGCCGACCCTGATGTGTGTTTTAAGTGCATGCGTATAATAATTAGTCATTTAAATAATTAAAAGTTCTTGGGACGGGTAAGATGCATTAGATTATATTTTAAAAAAAATAGAAGAAAAAAATCTGCCTTTTAGCTATAAATTAGATCTAGAGAATGAAGAAGATCTAAATTCTAGTAGATGGACTAATAGTAAATGTATATATATATATATATAGATCTAGACCATTAATTAGATCTATATTTCATTGAGCATCAAACGTAAACTGGAAAATGCTAAAAAGATCTATATATCTAAATAGATCTATATACAATAAATCTACATCTAGAATCTATAGATAGATCTAGAGTCTGTAATGAGTCAGTAGATCTATATAATTTCTTCTCTATTTGTAAGATTTCAATACTTAATGTTATAGACAAATCATTTAGATCTAGAAGCTAGCAGACTCTATGTATCTTGCCTACTCTACATTTAGATAATAGATCTAGAATCTATAAAGATAGTCATGCAAATGAATTTTAAATTTACGAGGTTCAATGCTAGTTTTTTCTTCTATTTTTTCTTCTAAAAAAAAGAGTCCTACCTTTGAGTAATAAATAATCCAATCTGCTCCAATAATCCGTGCTATTTCAATAATCCAAGTTGTAAGGAATATCCAATAGTTGAATCACATTAAATTATCCAAAAAAGTAGATGATTGAACAAGAAATATTTGTATCCAGGAACATCAATAACAACACGTCTGCTTCCACTTAAAGTAGGTCTAGATCTAGATCTAGGTCAAACTTTTTCCGTGTCTCAAACAATATGTCTATCTCTAGAGTCTAGGCCTACATGAGAAAAAAAAAAGTTATCACAAAAATTAACTTCCGGTCAATGCAATGTTTTGCTTCGCTTGAATGAACAGAGTAACTAGGCATTCTGATCGCATGACGTTACGGGCTGGCTGTGTTCATTAATGAGCTGACCAGTGACACGTTTACACCGCCTTTCACCCACTTGTGAAGCGCGACCTCATGATTGAAGATGACCTTGACTCAAGCAAGCATTTCACCTAGCAGCGTAGAAATGGTTGTTTCCTTTCTTAGTTACTACTGAAGGCGCGATAGATCTAGTCTGTAGTGACTATTGTCTATAAATAGAGCAATTACCAGCCTAATGTGTGGACAACACCCCTCTGGGCTCTCCCTCAGCCCTCACCTAAAATCTTCTTATTCTAACTGTAAGAGTGACTTCGCGTGGAAAGTCCGTAAATCATCTAGCTAGAAATAGTATCTAGATTTAGATCTACGTTAGATCTAGTGAATCTAGTGAAGACGATTCGCACCTAACCTGAAAACTCCGTAAATTTTAGTCAATTCAATGATCTCTATGCATCTAATGTCTAGATTACTCTAGAAATACGATAGTTCTAGATTTACGCTAAATCACTAAAATGTAATGAACATAATTCGCTAAGTCCACGAATTTAGTGACTTAGATCTAGAGTCTAGATTTACTCTAGATTCAGTGAAGATAATTCGCATACGGCCGTGAAAAGTCCGCGAATTTTAGCGACTTACATCTTGAGTCTAGATCTACTGTATATGTAACTGTATCTTACGAGATTGAAGGATTTTAGTCTTTCCTGAGTATATTTCTTTATATTTAGAAAAATACACAATTGCCCCTCAAAATACACATTTCCAGGTCTGGGAATACACATTTCTATTTTGGCATGTCGGCATCTCTTGAGTCTTTATAATTCGTCCTATTGCGACGGCCTAGTTCTATTGTGAGATGGTATTACTACTTCTAATCTTTAAAATAAGTAAAGCATCTTTAAATTGTAATTTATTTCTCAAGGGTGGCCAGTCTTCAGAGACGACTTTAGCATTGGATGAGGCCCTGATCGAGTGTCTTTAGGGGTACGAATATTTGTTTGATGAGCTGAAGAGGACAAAAGATTCTCTTTGTGGCGGGGCTCCGATCTCTCTCTCTTTCTCTCTATTTATCTCTTTCCCTTTCTATCTTTCTCTTTCTATGTCTATTTTTCTCTTTCCCTCTCTTGTTATCTTAAAATAATGATACACTCATTAGCCTAATATAACACTAAAGATCACTGCACGCTAGATACACGAGACTCTTTCATAACACACTCTCTAAAACACAGGTTACACACAACACACTTTCTTACCAAGGGGAACAACTACATACAAACACATACACATAAATAAAATGTCAACATGTCTATCTTTTTTCTCTCTTTCTTTCTCTCTGTCTCTCGTTCTCTATGCCTCTCTCGTCTGGTATGCTTTGAGTCTAGTATCCTCCTTTGGTTTCTAATAAAATTTATTTAAAAAAAATGAGGATAGCATTACTACAATAACACATTGGACGGGGCGCTGGGCGAGTATCATCGGGGCTCCAATCTCTCTCTTTTTCTCTCTCTCTCTCTTTTTCTCTTTCCCTCTCATGTTAGCTTAAATAATAATAAGGATTGTCTTCGAGTCCAAAGATTAATGAGGAATGCAATATTTCTCATGGCTACGCAGTCCAATCTGTGACCTACATATATTGCCACTTCTAGGGCAAGTATAACCATTGTCCGCCGGTGGTCGATTAAGATTTTCTGTATGCGACGCTGGGTACATCAAACTAATTAACATTAGCTCCTTCTGCAGTTGGAAACGTTTTCCCGTTTTTGTCCTAAACCGTTGTAGAACGTTTCTAAAACCCCCTATTCAATAGACTTGTTTTAAACTTTTTAAAAACAAGATTTCTTCTAGTCTCGTTGCAAGCGTGATTACAAATAATTTTGGAGATTACCGATTCTATTTTTAATAAAATCGGGAAGGTTTTTATTTTTTAAATAATTTTTCAAACGAACAGGCCAATAGCCCCAGTGTATAAGCCCCCACGTGGGAAAATGAGTATTTTTGAAGTTTTTTTATAATCTAGTGGTATTAAACGTATATATATTTTAAAACTAGACATATAGTTCTATTTTTTAAAGTTATCTGTTTGTTTATTTGTATTTGATCTTCAATTTGATTATTTTTTGCAAAATACATATTTTTTAGGATTTTTTAAATACGGAGTTATCCCTCCTTGCTTAGGACTTTGAAAGGGGTTTTTTGAACCGGAAATAGGAGCTATTGGGTAACACATAACACACAATAGGAGCTTTCTTACCAAGGGGAATAACTCTGTATACAAACACATTCACATAAACACAATGTCAACATCTCTATATTTTTCTTTCTCTGCCTCTTTGTGTTTCTGTCTCTGTCTCTCTCTCTCTCCCTCTCTCTCTCTCTCATCGTTTGGTATGCAATTGTTTCTAGTATCCTCCTTTGGTTCCTACAAAAATTTGTTTAAAAAAAAATGAAAATAGCATTACTACAATAACAAATAATCAGAGGCTGTCTCATCATTGGACCTGGCCCTGGGCGAGTGTCGTTAGGGACATGAATATTTGTACGATGGGCTGAAGGTGACAAAAGATTCTCTTTGAGGCGGGGCTCCAATCTTTCTCTTTCTCTTTTTTTTTCTTTCTTTTTTTTCTCTTTCCCTCTCATTATAGAGAATTTAGGAAATTTAGGGACCCGGATAATTTGGCACTTTTTTTGACAAGGCGGAAAATTAGTCATTCTTTAATTAGCAACCTTAACTTTGAAAATAATTTTAACATTTTAACGTATATTTCATTCTTAGACCATGGGCTATCGGTGACGCTATAAAAAAAAGCAACTATAACTACTCTAACTGAATTTTCTTGATATAAAAGAAAAGCTGACAAAACGGGGAAAAAATGACAATCATGAGAATGTGTGGGAAAAAAATGAATCCGGATTAAGAACCATTATAAAATGATGATTCTCCTCTCATTTCTTCACCTCCTTAGCCCTCCCCCCCCCCCACCCTCCAGGCACTTCCACTAAAAGGAGAGGATTTGTCGCGGGTAGATGTTGAACTAGGTGGTGAAAATGACGTCTCAAGGCTAAACACTGGAGTTAAGGGCAGGGAACAGCATTGTACTAATGTCAAAATTAGAGTGGGAATAGGGAGAAAGGCTTTATGTTCGTTACTTATAGGAATTAAAATATACTGATCCACTTACTTAGTATTCATATTTTATAAACAATCTTAATCTCTTTTATCAACACTCTTTCTTTCTATTGTTAATGGGTTGCTCCTTTATGAAGATCTATTGTGTGAGTGTATAGGTGTGTTACCTCCTTCAAATATTATTTGTGGTAATTAATTATTATTGAATGTACATTTATGTAATATAATATTTATATAAAATGTATATGGCTGCAAATTGTAAAACGGCTAGAAATCACGATCAAATATGTTTTGAAAAGACAGATGAGTTAAACATTTCTATGTTGTTGTTTTTTTGTTATGGAATATTGGTCTCTTGTAGATACTTAGTCTGCGTATAGCAGATTGTTGATGTTCCAATTTAACCCCGCCTTCTCTATCATAAACCAAATTTAATATATGGCATATTTACTACAATTTTCGAGAAGGTATGATATTCCCCCATTCCTTTTATGTTCAGTACCACATACATTTTTTTTTTTGCTCTTTGGAATGAAAAATAAAAAAGTCAAACAAGGTTTCATACACACATTATTAAACAAACACTTACACACACATATATATGATTAAAACAACAACAACAACATTCGTTTCCCTTTCAACACTGCCCAATGAAATGTAACTATCTGCATTTCCTTTATATTATTATTTGTATTACTGATATTAACATTATGATGGTTAAAACTGAAATTCGTCTACCAAAGTTTTTGAAAGCTCTGCAAAGCCTATAAAATTGAAATTCCCAAACGTCAATTTGTACTATATGCTGATCTACTTTCCTTACACCGCCAGTGTGTAGCCTTGAGACTCATTACGTAATTTTCTCGGCTATGTTCAACATCTAGCCAGGACTAATCCTCTCCTTTTAGTGGGAGTGCGTGGAAAGGAGGGGGGGGGGGCTAAAGAACATTACGCGCGTTACTTCGAGGTTTAAACAAGACCAATCGTTGTCATCGCTATAACAACAGGCCAGGGTTCGTAGCCACCTGGAAAACACCTTGAGTTTCATATTAAATTCAAGGCCTTGAAAAAGCCTTGACTTTCGTAAAAAAACGGGGAAAAAACCTTGAATTTTAAAACTGGACCTTGAGTTCTTTCCCTCCCGATACCTGATGTCTATTTTCGTTTTTTTTCCCGGTTACATTGAGCTGACCAGTGACGACGCGTCTACACCGCCTTTCACCCACTTGTGAAGCGCGACCTCGTGATTGAAAACGACCTTGGCTCAAGCATTTCACTTAGCACTATTTTCCTTTCACTGTTACGAGACTGAAGACGCGCTAGATCTAGTCTGTAGTGACTATTGTCTATAACTAGAGCTATTAGCAGTCTAATGTGAAGGCTACACCCCTCCGGGCCCTCCCTCGCCGAAAATCTTCTTCTTGTAACAGTAAGAGTGACTTCGCGTGGAAAGTCCGTATATCATCTTATAGCTTTTTTTAAATACGAAATGTAATACAGCTAAAACTGTCGCAATCTGAAGTTGGAAATTTTCTTAAATTGACATAGATTTGTAAAAAAAAAATATTTCATTCTTACTATAGCAGTTGACTTGCTTTCCCTCAGTTTTAAGTAAATTACACACATACATACTACATACATAGGCCTATATATATATATATATATTTTATTTATTTATTTATATTTATAGGCCTATATATGGGATAATATGCATATTAGTTGAAACATTATTATTTTCATAAACTTCAGCTATTTTTTAACGTTATATGTATTTCATATTCCGCCAATCGTTAATACATTATGCACATCGATAACATTAAGAATTATTTGTTTGTGTTGGATACAAGATGCATTATTATGTTATTAAAAGTTCTAGCATTTTTAAGAAATTCACAAAATGTTACATTAAAGTTTCAAAAATGCGTTGACGAAACAGATCTAGATCCATTTTATTACTTAGAAACCAAATTGAACAATGAAATGGCGGGGTAAGACACATTTGGCCTGTGTAACTGTAAGAGTAGATCTAGATTTATCCTTGACTATCAGATGTGTTATTTGTTCGCTAAACAACTCAACCCTATTACGCACAAGGAAAACTCATGGCAGTCTTTTTATCTTTTATAACAACTAGTCGACATATCGACTACACACTAGACTTGCCCTAGAGCTATCTGACCAATACACACTGGTCTGCTGTCCAACTTTTAGTGTTCTACTCAAGTTCAAGCTTGTTCACTTTTGGGCAGAGAGGAAAAAGGGGGGGGGGATGAAAGTGTTACTTTTTTTTTTCTAGGACTGGTTACCCGAATGCTAAGAACTGTAAGTGTAATCATTCATTGTAGATCAAGAAATCTTGATCTCAGTATGGCAGATTATAGGCCAACGTAACTATTTGTTTTAGTTGAAAATATTTTAAAAATGTATCTCTAGATTATCCTGTTATTAACAAATTATAGTTTAGCGCTAATGAGTAAATTGAAACCACTAAATATTGACTTGAAACGCTTCAGGTTCCTACTACAAACTAACTAAAACTAAGCACGGTGCGCGTTGTATACACACAACCACGTGACTTGGGGGGAATTCGGAACTACCTCATTGGCTATGAACCCTGATAGGCAATGTGTCTCGGTTTTTATGTTAATAAACTAATACAAGTATTTAATTTATAATCAATACAATAGTAATCCAAATATCTATAGTTCTCTCTTTTTATATTAATTAAAAATGAACAATTCTACTTGGAAGATCTAATTTTGTGAGTATAAGTGTGTTAAAAATTTCTTTATCAATGTTTTGAGAAAATTGGTCTCTTGTGAATACTTATTCAGCGGTAGAGCTCTTGCTATGAGTATTACCTTGAGTTCTTAAAAAAAAATAACCAATGAATCAGGCTCCCTTACACAGGCGACTATCTCACAAGAAATAAAGGTTTATGTGCCGATCATCAACATCAACATTTTACCGCCCCCTCCCCGTTTCAAAAGTACGATCCCCCCCCCCTTTCCCTTTTCAGGAGAACTTCTTAAGGGTTAAAGTAGATGAGGAGAGGGCGATTATAACCAACACTCTCCGACATAATATATAATAAATATTTTATAATATTATTTAATCTAACGTATTTACATTGGTAACTAAACATGTACACAAATCGCGTAATTATCAATTTCAAAAACTCATCCGACAACCATAGGGGTTGGTGATGGAGGTGAAGCAATGATGTGAATCATGTGATGTCTATATTATATAATGACTCTTAATTTGGAGTCTTTTTTTTTTGCCACACATACTCATGATTATATTTTTTCTCCCGTTTTGTTTCAGCTTTTCTTTTGTATCATGAAACGTAGTAAGAATCGTTATATTTATTTTTAGGTCAACGATAGCCCATAGCCTAATGATAAAATATCCGTTAAAATTGTTTAATTATGTTCAAAATTAAGGTCGCTAAATAAAGAGTGCCTAATTTTCCGCCTTGTCAAAAAGTGTCTAATTATCGGGTGCCTAATTATCCGGTAGCGTAAATATCCGGTGCCTAAATTTCCAGACATCCATGTGAGCTTAAATAATAATAAAAATAATAAGGCTTGTCTTCGAGTCCGAAGATTAACGAGGAATGCAACATTTCTTGTGGGTACACAGTCCCAGCTGTGACCTACATATTTTGCATAACAATTGTTCGCCGGTGGTCGATTAGATTTTCTACATGCAACGCTAACACTCGATGCTGGGTACATCAAACTCTTTAATAACACATAACACACAATAGGAGCTTGCTTACCGAGGGGAATAGCTCTATATACAAACACATAAACACGATGTCAACATCTCTATATTTTTCTTTCTCTTATTCTTTCTCTTTGTGTGTTTCTCTCTCTCTCTCTCTCTCGTCGTTCGGTATGCTTTGATTCTACTATCCTCCCTTTGTTTCTACAAAACTTTATTAAAAAAAAAAAAAACGAAGATAGCTACAAGAGCAAATAATCAATGGCGTCTCAGCATTGCACGGGACCCTGGGCGAGTACCAAAAGGGACACGAATATTTGTACTTTGTACGATGGACTAAAGGTGTCGAAAGATTCTCTTTGTGGTGGGGCTCCAATCTCTCTCTTTTTTTTCCCTCTAAGCCTTAATCTCTCTCTTATTCTCTATCTCTTCCCCCCTTTCTATCTCATTCCTTCGCTCTATCTCTTTTCTCTTTCTCTCTCTCCCTTTTCCTCTTTTTGACCCACTCTCTCTCTATCTATTTCTCTCTCTCTTTCTCTCTCTCTCTCGTTGTAGTCTTGACCTGGTATGCTTTTCGCGCCATTTGTCACGTGAGCCATTTGTCGATAAACTCTTTGTCCAGTGAACTAATTATAGTTTTCAAAGAATTGTCATTGAATCTTCTTCAGAGTTAACATACGTTTTATATTTGACGGACAGGCGTGGGAGCTCCAGTTGCACACGTTCACTGACCACGGGGACCGCCACTCCAGCCACGGGTATCTGATGACGGCCCCATTTGTGGAACGGCGTGTCGGACTTTTTGGACTGGGACTGGGGTGTGTGTGTGTCAGGTGTACCTTTCATCCTCAACATGGAGAGTAAAAAAAAAACATAAACAAAACACATAACAAAAACAAAAAAAAAACGGACAGAAGCGAGGCTCACTACCCGATGTTCGCCTATCTGCTTCCACTAACATTTCTACCGAGGCGCCACCTTAAAGGTCAGGGGGATCTGGAATTAACTCGGTGTCATTGAACCAGCTGTCTCTGCACCATTTGTCGTGGCGCCTTTATTGACCTCAACCTATCCCTTGGTTTGTTAACCCGTTGGGGCACCACTCATGATCGGTCAACCGTCTTCCTCCTTCCCTCTCTGTCCTTTGCTTTGTATAAAATCTCTTCCAAAGACGGGCACGTCCATTCTTTTTGTTGTTTTCTAATCGCTTTCTCTGTCTGCCATAATATTTATTTTTTTTTACAGTGGTAGCAGGCCTTCATTAACCTATTATAATCTCTTGAATTAATTTCCTTATTTCCGACCCAGTGCAGTCTTGCCAATGTTGGCATTATTTTGACGAGAAACTCGTGCGCTAATGGACACACGCGATGGCTGTGTTGAAGCACGGAGATACTTTTGGGCTGTATGACACGTTGCGGGGTTGACTGCAGACGCTTGGTACTAGATTGACACGTGATATGACATAATTATTTTCCTTTTTGAAGTAACGTTTGTAATATGTGAGATAACTTTATTGATCCAATCAAATGGAAATTCAGTTTGATACAATTGACACCCTCAGCGTAACTACTGTACAATAACAATATAGATGCACGATATAGATGCACATACGAACAACATTCACACACGAAAAACACATACACATGCATAACCAGCGTTTTATAAATAGACTTGAATGTTTATTTTAATGTCATTCAGGGTCTATTATTACTGAATGTTTTAATTTTCTTCTTTGATATAATTATTTTTTCACAGAACTGGATGTACGAATTAACAGTTGTGGTAAGTTCATCTGTCTGGGCAGTTGTTTACAAACATATCCCTATCTGTTTGCTCCAGACAACCTTGTGGCTGTAAAACAGCGTCGTCAGACCATGACTGGATGGACTGTACTTCGGGTTTAGTTGTTTTTAAAACCGGTATGTACACGGGTGTAAGTGTGGTCCGACTCTCCGAGGGGAAATAACAATCGAGATGTGTAGGCCATTTTTATGTTGCTATAACACATGTCCAAGGTTTTATCGTGCCTTGTGGGACAATTGACATATTGACTTTATGTTGGCAAGTGTTGAGCTAACGATAGATGATTGAAATCTCCCATAACTAGTCGGACAGCATCAGAACTATTTGTCCCAAGTATATGTACAATGTTTAGTACCGGTTATATGTTTTGCTGCTTTCTCTGTGTTGGCTGTGGGTTTTATATACACAAGTATGATGTAAAATTGTGTAGTTCAATATCGGTCGTGCACACTTTAGTTTTGATTGAGATATTGAAATGTAAGATAATATAAGGTTGCGCAACAAGATCCACTTTATTTAGAATCTTATAGTGGCAAGCGATTATAGATCTAATTGTTATAACAATAAGCTACATATTAGAAATTTAGTTTTCGGTTTTTCAACACCGGGAAATATAGATCTATTTAAAAATCTGAATTTTTTTACAATTTCTTGTAGTAGCGGTATCGTAATATTATTGGGTTGGAAAGATTCCATGTCTCTTGCAAAGCAACACCAAGTATGCAACGACATCTCCAACCATTAATAACCTTGACCTTGTGCTAGTACACGTAGGGAAAAGAATTAGGCCACCAGACGTCTGCACATCCACGCAGACAACTCTTACTACCTGTCATGTCTGGGTGTCAAGTTTTAGTCTCGCCGCTAGGGGTGGGGGGGGGGGGGGAGTTAGAATATCTAATCAGGACAACATAACAAGTTTATAATAGATTAAAAAAAAATCGGCTCATAATTTATGGCTTTACAATCAATGATTGTAAATAGCCTACTTGGTAATGTACCGATCAATAATTCGTATCTTTCATATCTTATCTAATACAGACGTTACTTCAAAAAAGAGGATGATTACACAATTGTAGGTAATCAGTAGTGTAGCAATCAATCAGTGTTGGTAATTAACAATATACCAGTCAGTGATTGTAGGTAAAAGATTATTTGTTTTATGTTTGATCACAAAAAGCCAAGATTTGATTTGGAATAGTTTATTTTGGGAAAGGGGGCGATATGGTATGACCATTACTTTTTTTTTTTTTTTTTGACGGTACGCACCGCTACGGCGTACCGGCACCTTTTTCAATGTGGGCAAAAAAAATACTTTTCTTGTATTTTAACGTTTATTATTAATTTATAAATAGTTAAAAGTAAGGCAACCCATCACTGAGTGCCGGCATCTAGTTTCTTTTTACAAAAATAAAAAGCAGTGGGTCAGACCATTAACTTATTGGCAGGAGTCGCCGTGGTCTATATTAAATCATGATGTTTAGCACTGAGCCGACTTCTGCACTGATCGCGAAGGACCCGCTCGGGAAAGACAGCCATATGAACTCTCCGCGACTTACGCCTTCTTCGATGTCGCGCAGCGGTTCTCAACCTTTTATGCTCGGCGACCCCTTTTTACAATCCCCCACTTAGCCGCGACACCCCCCCCCCCCGCACACACACAGCAATAGAAGAATAGACAATAACAATCAATTTTTTCAATGGTCTTTGGCTACCCCTGGCAAATCGTCAATCGACTCTCAAGGGAGTCGCGACT
Organism: Biomphalaria glabrata; assembly: GCF_947242115.1. NCBI lineage: Eukaryota > Metazoa > Mollusca > Gastropoda > Planorbidae > Biomphalaria > Biomphalaria glabrata. The sequence continues at coordinate 428,663 of NC_074719.1, forward strand.
CACAGGTTGAGAACACCTGATGTAGCGCAACCAGAAAAAAAATCTCAAGCATAGAAGATTACTTCATAGACGGTTGTGATGGTAGACTGGCAGACGTCTGTGGCGCGGGAAGACCTGTAAGACTAAGAAGGAACTGTTCGATGGGTCAACCGTACTGGACACTTCGTAACAGTATAAATGTCAGTTGGTCGACACAGGGGAACGTGGGTGGGTGCACTATGAGCTACAACCCCAGCTCCATTTTGTTTTATCCGCTCTAAAAACTCCAAGGGGGGGGGGGGGTAAGTACCTGTGTGGTGAAGCACTTGGCTTCCTAGGGTTCTCAGCAAGAATTTCTGATGACTGGTATTTTTAATTTCGTGATAATTATGACGCCTGTGGTCTACACAACTTTAATGGGTACCTGGCATAAAAGGGGCGGGTAAAGGAGGTTGGTCGTTGTGCTGGCCACATGACACTATCGTTAAGCGTTGGCTTTTTAAACAGACAGGGCCGGATTAAATTGCGTGCAGGCCCCGGGGCAGGATATTGTTAAGCCCCATACACTTTTTCTACAAACTTTAAAAAGACTTATATGATTATTATGAATAACAATACCGGTACTTAAATTATATCCAAAAGGATGCCATATTTTAGAAGAAATTAATTTAATCTCATTTTAAAAACAATATTTAAAATGTATATTTTAGTTTTAAAGAGTGTTAGCCTACAGTCTTGATTTTGTGGTTTTTGGTAGTCACACTGCCGTAAATCCGGAGCTACATTTACATATTATTATTATTAATGACTCATGAGCATGCAACAAGCTGGCACTTAATCACGACAATCTTGCCAGCCGACGTAAGATTGTGGTGACAAAAATACAAATAGAATGTTTGACCAAAAAAAAAAAGTTCAGACTCGTCATAATTCGGTTATATTTTTTTGTATAGAGGCTGTAGCCCGGCTGATTTCACTTAAATCCGGCCCTGAAAACAATGGCCTTTACATCATCTGACCTACAAATGGTGAGGTCTGAGATGATACTTTTTATAATAATAAAAACAAGGGAGAGAAAGCATGTTTGCTTTCATTGAGTAGTTCCACAAATTCAGTTTTTAAAAAAAGTCTAATTATGCTTCCTAACGATTTCTACATGTTTTACTTTTGTTCATTTCCCCATTATTATAACATGTAGTTGATACAAGTTTAGACCTGACCTTGAATTCTGAGATCCAGCTAGGCGCCCACAATCTCGGGGACTTTAAACCAGTCATGCAGACCGACCTCCGTCTCTATTTCGTAGTGTTGACTCGCACCCTCTTTTTTTCCAACACACACAAATGAAGAGATGGGGCGAGAATGGATAAGTAGGCCTATTGCAACAGTGGGCATCTGTTCATTAACAGCACATCAATCTCTGGTCAGGTGTGTTGTGGGGTCACGGAGGTCACGGTTGTGGCAGCGAGCAGTGAGAAAAGGTTACATCATACGAGATCACCAGCTGCTTGCTTCGTAGTAACTTTATACATACTCATCTCTTTGCCTTTGATTCCGAAGATTGTGTGACTAAAGATGAATGCCCCATTTAACGTGGCAAAGCAGGGTTCCACGACAATTCGTTCACTGACATTTCGTTCACCGACAAATCGTTCACGACTTTTCGTTCACGCGACTATTCGTTCACCAGACATTTCGTTCACCAGACAATTCGTTCACGCGACATATCGCTCACGGACTATTCGCTCACAGACAACTTGTTCACCGACAACTTGTTCACCGACAGTTGGTTCACGACAAATCGTTCACGCGACTAATCGTTCAAGAACAATTCGTTCACAGACAAATTGTTCACAGACAAATCGTTCACTGGATATTTCCAAAAACAAAAAAAATGCTAGAGATCAGGCCTAATCCGAAATTCTTTTTAAAATTTTTGTTAGTTTGTTGTTAATATTTTGTTAATGAGGACAGTATGTGAAAAAATTATACTTAAAAGATAAAAGAGATCTTACAAGCAAGCTGAAATTTTAAATGGGCCCTCACTTTACTATAGGTAACATTTTTACTTTCAACACGTAAGCCTTCTTTTTCACTCATGTCCATCATGTAGTCTTGTTCGACCGACCCATATTTGCTTATCTTCTTAATAGCGGTCCAGATGTTTCATTAACATACCCATTTTATTGATATCTTATTAACAAAAACAAATCTTATCTTATATAATTCAGACGTTTCTTCAAAAAAGAAGATGATTACGTCCAACGCGTCATGCATTCTGCCAAGTCACTGGTTTTCCTGGCTAGTTCAGACACACTAGTATTTTTTCCACAATCCTTTCAGTGTTTTTACGAGAGATAAGACATCTAAGAAAAAAAAAACAAATTACATATAGAACACTAGGAAATATTTTGGTTCTCTATCAAAAAATTATAATTTATTGCAAAACAACAAAATAAAATTTTTTCAATAAATTTGTTATTGAAGTCAAAGCAATCAAATTAGTCTACCAATGGATGGTCACATATAGAAACAAGTTAACTAAAATAAAAATAAAATAAAACTTCTTTTAAACTTGATGGAAAGTACTATACTAGTGTCTAGTAGATATTTTCAATGTTAACAGATTGAACATGTGTATAGGCAATGTCCAATAAAGTTGTATGACTTCCAGAGGAGCCAGTATGTCTCAACTCAACTCAGCTAGGTAGAGTAGCCAGATGAATGGGTAGATTCCCGGTAGATGAAAAAAAGAAGGGGGTGTAAATGTATATTAAAGGTGAAAGTAAAAATGTTACCTATAGTAAATAGTAAAGTGAGGGCCCATTTACATTTTTAGCTTGCTTGTAAGATCTCTTTTTTTATTTTAAGTATAATTTTTACCACATTCTGTCATCATTAACAAAATATTAACAACAACAACGAAATTAAATAAACTCGGATTTGACCTGATCTCTAGAAATTTTTTGCATTTGGAAATAATAGCTACAAAAGTTTTAATGTAAATAAATTAAACACGCGACGAGAACATATAATATAAACAATATGTTACTATCCAGTGAACGATTTGTCTGTGAACAATTTGTCCGTGCCGTGAACGAATAGTCGCGTGAACGATTTGTCGCGTGAACGATTTGTCGTGAACCAACTGTCGGTGAACAAGTTGTCGGTGAACAAGTTGTCTGTGAGCGAATAGTCCGTGAGCGAATAGTCGCGTGAACGAATAGTCGGGTGAACGAAATGTCTGGTGAACGAATAGTCGCGTGAACGAAAAGTCGTGAACGATTTGTCGGTGAACGAAATGTCAGTGAACGAATTGTCGTGTCCCCCCTCCCTTTAGATAAAGACTCCTCCGAATCTATACATGCTGTTCTGGCTAGTATCTTGGGTGTTATGCAAATCCACTACTATTTCATCAACTATTGTACATTACCCAAAGAACATTACAATTAATAAGATGAACGTTCTCAAGACTTTCTACTACTATAAATGATGCATTCATTAACACTTGGGATGCCTGTCTTGTCTACTTATCCGTCGTTATTTAAATATCTCTAATTTTAATCAACCATGTTCTAAGCTATCGCCACATCGTTCTTCCTTGTTCGCCTATTCTCCTGCGTTATTCGTCTGTCTGACTACGTCACTGTCACTCCTTTAACCGTCGCTAAAAACAATGCACAATATAATCTACCAAAGCTAACATACTCTCTAACTCAACTAGGACACAACAATGCCACGTAATTTAGGAGACAATATTACTTTCCAAAAACATATCATTGAAAACGTTCATTCTACAGGCTTATAGCTGGTTAGCCTATGCAATAATTAATTAGTGTAAATATCTTTTAACTAGTATTACACACCGACCTGTGACTGTCTATTTATGCCGGAACATTCTCTCCTTTTAAACTTCTAATAAACTGGACGCATTTCAACCACCCACCTATTTTTGGCAGTCAATACCAGTATCTGTTACACCAGTGATGCCCAACCTAATTCGACCTGCGGGCCATTTTATTTCCGACACTCGCGTCGAGGGCCACAAAAAAAAGTAAAAAAAAAATGAAATTGACCTGAAACTATTTGATTAGAAACCAGTGTATCTAGTACTTACATTCATCTATAGCACATTTGAAGTTTATCCCTTTTTTTTTTTAACAAGAATGCCGGAATATTTGTTTCATAATGCCGAGTTTATGGTGTTAGTTTAAATAGCTAAACTTTTTGTATAAAACAAATATGTAAGCGTATTATCATGTTCCGAAAAAAAAAAAAAGGGAAGTTCACCTTTTCTGGTAGATTTTACATACAGAGTCCCATTTCATAAAAGAACAATTGGCATGATAGCAACCAATCAGATAAAAAGTGAGGGCCATAGTGTAGGTAAAGATACATTTCTGCACTTTATGTCGACTTTTCGGCGGGCCGGATGGAACCAGGTCGCGGGCCGAATCTGGCCCGCGGGCCGTATTTTGGGCATCACTGTGTTACACTGAACCGGAACGGATCGCTATCATTCTCTTTCCTTTCTTTTCTCTCTCTCTCTGGAACCCACTTTTATTTTCACCCCCAGCATTGATCACTGACCTAGACTTTTGACTTGCAATGGAACAACTCGATTGTAGTAACCTAAGCTAAGACCAAAACGTTATTGCAAGTGAAAACAAAAAGTCCGATATCGAGTTGGCAATTCTCTTTGTCAGATGTGAACAACACATACCACTGCGGGATCATAGTGACCTTAAGTTACACAAGTTCAACACGACGACATAACTGGTGCATAGCTTGTTAAAGTAAGAGCCACACAGAATTAAAATGGAATTAAATCTAATGATGATTTGATGTGATAAATGCATGTAAATTATTAATTAATGACAGATTTCATGGACACACTCAAAGTTAAAATGTTACAATCTCATTTCAAGTGCAAGAAATAAAAAGGTCTATTTCTGATGCCCAATCTTCCTTTTTCAGCTTGGGAGCCATATAAATCTTTATTATGACTGAACTTACTGGTGCAGGTCTTCGCCAGTGATGGCTCCTCATGTCGGCTAAGTTCTACAATTTGTCGCTGATGCGTAGGCTGTATTCTGTGAGCACGAATTCTTGTGTATGTGTGTGTGTGCACGCAATTTGGTGACGCCTCTTGGTTGCTGTGTGTTTGATGACGTCCTTCTTTTTCCCGTCTTTGGGGCTTGGTGCTGAACTTCGTTGTTTAACTGCTCGCCTCGGCTCGTCGCTGTGTAAATAATTCAGTCCGTTTGTAAGAACTGCTAGGTGCTGGTTCAGAGAGCCAGAGTGGAAATATCGCTCGGCTAGCAATGTTGGGGCTTGGCCGACAGGCGACGTAATACGGGTTCATGTTAATTAAGGGATAGTATTACTGAGATACGCACGACCCGCACGTGTACTATAAATGATATGAATGTGTGTTGCAATCTCTTGTCACATTATTTACAGATCATTCTTCACTTTGAACAGTCATCGTATTTAATGTTCAGTGGAATCTTTCTGCCCCTCATTCATTCATAACTAATTCAACATTATCCTTTTGTCTTCCTCATGGAACATATGGCCTCAGTAAAATTACGCCCTCTCCAAGGTCTCTTGTTTAGCTGTTAGCAGCAAAGCAGTTTGGTCGGGGGGGTCATTGTGAGTCAAAATATTTACACGGAATCCTGACATATACCGCGAACAAATACCAAGAGCGGAGTTGCTATGCTATATTCGTAAATTTTAAAGCGATACCCTCCCCCCCCCCTTTTTTTTTTTCAAACTCGCCTTGTCATTGTTTTAACTGCATTCTTACTTCAAGCCACATTTTCCCCACAACTGCCAGCAAACACTTTAACCCATTCGCCGGAAAATGGCTCTTATCGTGAATTGCTCGGTAGCACATAATATCGCCGCTCGTATTTTCTTGTTGCTATAAAAATTTCCCAAATCTCCGATTTATGAACCTAGAAATCTTTTCCTTGCGGCCTGAACCAAGAAAAACCTAGACACCTGTCTTTTTTTTTTAAGTTTTGTTTCATATTGTCGTTAAATGTTTTGCACCTTAGCGACACACTTTCTAAGCAAATCTAAAACGTCGGGTCAACACACACATGCTAAGAGCAGGGTTCCACTTGAGTGGTTAAGAAGACTGCCCACAAAGCCGATGAAAGTTGACTGTCACATTTGATGTCAAGGACACAAGGCTGGAGCGAAAATTTCCGAAACTTAAAATAGTTGACAACTGATTGTGTAACTTATTGGAAACGTAATTACCACAGTCTACGGAATCAAAACCACGAAGATTGACACGCCCGAATGTTCAAAAAGAAATGTAGATTGTACAGCGTTGACTATTTTAAAGTGGGATTCATTCCTTCTTTATCAAACAAGAGGTTGCCTAAGTGGCTTCTTATGACGATATGAAACCAATTACGTTGGAGGATCATTTGAGATGATGTCACCCTGATAAAAAGATAAAGGTTTGAAAAAAAAAAAAAAGATTCTCAAAGAAAAAGTTCAAAATAGACCCACAACATCTTTCTTCAACATGAGACAGAGAGAGAAGATGACGGTTTGTGAGCGTTTTACAAGATTTGTTTACTTATAGCCTGATAGCGAAAACATTAAAGATAAAACCCTGATTTTACCTACTGTTAAAGTAGTTTTAAAAACTTGTTTTAACACAAACCTAAATTTGATAGTATTAAATGAATTTATTTAAGCAACAATACAGTTTAAGGGCACATTAGTGGTATGAGTTATAACATTAGAAGCATATAATGTAATTCTTTGCAAACGAGATGAACAGTTTGGGATTAGCGGCCTCGCAGGCTCTGGCAAGATGTAGATCTGTGTGCAGCAAACTGCCAAAAGGTCACCGGCTTGACGAAACATTTCCCATGTTTGGGTAGGCCTATATCTGCAAGGCAGCAGAAGTTTGAATTCAGTTTTCCTTCCGCTAGGTGGGTTGCAGGCCCAGACTAATGAGACCCTCCCGCCCAACGCTTACTGATTTAGACGACAGTTTCTCACCTTCGCCCCTTCTACTGATTGTGAAAATAGTTCCGCGAACCCAATATTTGAGCCAGACTTGAAATATGAAATACACGAGAAACTGCTCCTTACGAAAATTTTTACTGTGATACTTAAAGACCAATTAATTAATTAATATTTAATGTTTGAAGGACTACTTCATAGTACAACAAATTCCATTATGAAACATAATATCCGTAGCAAAGGATGATGAACCTGCGACAAACAACAACACACGTTTCCAACATGCTTGGTGGTTCCAGTAATACATATCAATTGTTATTTTGGTTTATTTTAATTTGAATTTTATCAATATAAAAGATATACTAACTAGCGTTAAATTACGTATTTACCCTTCGACTTACAACTGTTAGAAATTACTTATAAAAAATGTTGTTGGTGAATAGCAAAATTGCAGTATAAGTTAAGCAGGGGGTCTACCGAAAACCAGAAAACATGGCAAGTGGTCTACGAGACAAAAAAAGTTTGGGAACCACTGATCTATGTTAAGCCGGATTGAACGGCTCCTTCGACACGGAGGTCATGGATTGAACACGCTAAGCCAGAGGTCTTGTCAGTTCAGCAACTCTTACAAGCCTTACGGTGTTAGAAGACCACGACCACTTCCGGGGCGCTGCACAGCAGGCGACCTGATTATACTAGTCCTAGTCTTAGAATGGCCAAACAATATATTTCTAAAGCTGCTGATATATCAAACTTTCGTTCGATAACGCACCGAGACACATGACACATTGCGGCTGTTGCCTTTGTACGGTAGAAATCCAACGTGAAAATATTCAGATGCATATTTACGTCATTTTGTCATACGCTGTATGGCCTCTCTTACGTCATCGTGTCTCAGCTCACTGTCACTATTTCCATTACACTCTTGCTCTTCTTCAAATGTCAGCTTACGCTTCAAATATGTATCCATAATCTAACGGTTAGATGGGCGTGCGAAAAACAATGTAACAAACACGAAATGCTACTGTCAATGTTAAACGTAATAATTAATCATAAAATGTGAGCGATTAATAACAAGACTGATATCTGTGTGTTGTGGAGTCTACTTCTTTGAATGGCGATGTAAAGCAGAGATGCTGATAGAATGATTGATTTGTTTTGTAAAATAATCTAATACTCATGCGCAAAATATAATTCTACCACAGGACTGTTATTAATCATTATTGTTTTGCTACGCTGCGTCAACAATTGTCATAGAATAATTCGTAATAGACATATTAAACAGTAGTGAGGGACCAGTTGATTATTATTCAAAATATCTGGTCGGATTAAACTAGCTCAGGGGTGGGCAAATTACAATCCGCGGGCCACAAGCGGCCCGAGGAGTCTTTTAAGCGGTCCGCGTACACCTAAAGAAATCAGGTGGGCCACCTATAAATGTAAATATATTTAAAAATAAATAATTCTACATATCTATATAATGCATTTTAGAAAGTTCTGATTCTTATAAATTATGAGGAAGAGGCTAATGAAACATTGTCTCTACATGTCATTCTAAAAAGTTCAAATTAAACGAAGATTATTCTTATTGGCAATATTTCAAAATATAATTTTACTACATTTTTTTGCACACATCTCCAGCAATGGTTGCTTTTTATCTTACTTATTTTCTGCTATTTTTTTTTCATTTTGATTCAAATTAACGCATCGCTACACTGTTCAAGGTAATAAAGTCTGTGATTTATCAAGGACTTCGTAGCGGGGCCAACTCGAGATCATGCGACACCTCCACCAAACCAATGTTAATTAGTATGTGATTGGACATGTCATCTACTGGTCTTAGAACGCTGTTGTTGGTCTCTTTATTAATTCATCCGAATCCTATACTCTTAAGCGAGCAATTCTTGTATGTATGTATGTATGTATGTATATATATTTATATTTATATATATATATAAATTTTATTTCGAAAACGGCTCTAACGATTTTCTTTAAAAGTTCATGGTATGTGCATAATAGTGAGAAAAAAATTCTCAACTCATTGGCCACATCGGGAAAACTCGAGGTCGACCGTTATATCGGTTTGAAAATGCCTCATTATCGAAAAATTAGTTTTGGCTAGAATGTTTTATGAATGAAAATTTTCCATGACGTAAACGGGAAAAACGCTGCTTACGTCACTAGGCTTACCGCAGTACACTAAAATATTTCTTTGCAAACAATAACGAGTTCTAAAGAATCAATAGACCTAATGAAACATTTGCGCACCATCTTAATGTAGATTGATTTATTATAGAACTATGAAAGAAAAGTAATGAAATTAAATGTGCCGATATATGATTAGTTATTGTGTTTTAAGTGCTTAATAAGTTGTTTACACTTTAATTGTGTAGAGCGGTGTAGATACCTTTTACTTTGTTGTTTATTTTGCTGGTGACCTCCAGCTGTCTCGTTCTGAGGTTGCATGCAACCATGTGCTCTCTTCTATGTCAGCTAAGTCAAGTTTGCGCCATAAGCTGGTCTTTTAAGGGTTTCGGTGTTACGTCAACCACTTTTTAGCTCACCAAAAAAAAACACTGCCTTTGGCATGCGTTCGTCTAAGATTCGTCTCCCATATAGGATACTGCTCTGTCCAGCGTAACTGTCGGACTTAAAGAATTCCCTCTATACAAAGGCCGCGGATACACATTTGAGACCAAAAGAAAATTTGCTGCCGAGGACAGACGCAGACGCTAAAAGAAAATCTTAATCGAGCATCGCGGACAATGGTTATGCTTGCCCTGGATGTGGCAAGATATGTAGGTCACAGCTGCAATCCTCATTAATTTTCGGACTCTAAGACAAGCCTTATTATTATTTTTATTTTGCTGGTGAATTATTACCATGTGTTCATGCTTCAGTGTCTACCTCTCCTGTACCAAAACAAAGGAACTGGTCATAACACAGCTTCTCTACGCCTTACTTGCTCACACTAAACATGATATCCATCTAGCGGTCAACGAGTTTGAATACACTGCAGCCTCTTTTGATTTAACTATAAACCTCGGTAAAAAGCTTGGAGTTAGGGCCAGGAGAGATCTGAATGGATGGATGTGTAAAAGCAGGCCATAGTACCACAAGGATGGATGGATGGCAAAAGCCGGTATGAACTTCCTATAGTCCGACTGTCAGGCTGGGCAGGGCACGTATCCCGTATGGGTAACGAGCATATTGTTTGGCGTAACAGAGGTGCCCCACGGAAACGTTTCTTTAGAAAACTAATGCCATGATTTAAGTCTAATAAGAAAAAATGCGCCATTTTACTTTGTCACTAAGTGCATGTTTTACCCTATAACGTAGAGAAGTTACATTGCAAAGACTTTCTTCCAAGCCAATAATAGTAAGCCTACAATAGTTTTACGCAAAAGATAGATTGTAAAACTATAAGACGGACGTGAGCTGTAGTTTGTCTAGACTGTAGGAGGACTTAAAAGACTTTAAATTTAATCGACATGTACAATTAGGCCTACAATTAGAACTAACAGAACACTAAAACAACTCTTCAGATTAGTAGTCTTTATCCGATCGTTCATTTTCGTAATTACAAGAATATTCCCAAAATGACTTCGGGTATATAACCTTCCGAAATTATTTAACAGAGCGAGGTTCGGCCACCTGGTACAAAAATATTCTCAAAATGACTTCGGGTATATATCCTTCCTTAACAAATTATTCATCCGAGCGAGGCTCGGTCACCTGATATTATATTATTATTATAGCTTTTATATAGCGCTACTTTCATGCTTATAGCATGCTCAGAGCGCTTTTGGTCCAATCTCATTTGTGGACCGGTGGGGGGGGGGGCGGTTGAGGGAGTATCTAGGAGTTGGTTTTCCGTGTTGCCTTTAGATACATTCTATATTCTATATATATATATTCACTATATATATATGGGAAGCGTGGTCGAGAGGCCAAGTGCGCTTGAACTTGGCTTGGCTACCTAGAAGAGGGCTCGAGGTTCGAGACCAACTCCTAGATACCCCCCCCCCCCCCCACTGGTCCACAAATGAGATTGGACCAAAGGGCTCTGAGCATGCTGTAAGCATGAAAATAGCACTATTTAAAAGCTATAATACATTAATATCAATCACTGTAACAAATAAAGGCCTTAAGTTTCTCTTTGTATGGTAATTTACTTAAAAAGAATGGACAGTCTTCTCAACCAAGTTTATTTTAAATAAAAGAGTTTAGCTAACCGTGAGCTCAATGAGATTCAGAATTCAGATACACATTCCAATTCCCAGGGACCTTGGATTGTTGAAGAGAAGGGGCACGTATGGATAATATAATAAGTAGGCCTATTACAACAGAGAGGCGAGGTTCACTACCCGTTGTTCGCATAAATGCTACCAAAACAGACATTTTCACCGGCATTCAACATTGAGGCCATGGGAAGCTGGAGTTACCTCGATGTCATCGAACCAGTTGTCGGCGCCCCTTTTCTCGTGGCGCCTTAAGAAATTTCTTTATAATTACTTCCCCTTATTTCTGACCCATTGCACTCTTGCCAATGTTGACATTATTTGGACACGTCGTGCGTTAATGGACACACGTGACGTGACACCCAGGACCCCAGAAAGCCACGCGCTTAACCACTCAGCCACCGCGCCCCCTCTTATTATTCAATTTTCTTTAAGCTCAATTTTTTTTTCCTGTATTTAAAATAAAAGTTTAAAAAGCACTTACACATCAAATAGTTGAAAGATCTTAACTGACTTTCAGCTATGTTTGATAAATAAAGAACTGTAATTAACGAGCTGCAGCACTTTGAGGACAACAAGAAACATTCTATAATATTGTTCTGCCTATTGTCTAGTACAATATTGTAAGAGCAATCAATGTTGTGTCAAAAATGTTGGATAGCGAGCAGCGAGAAATACATACATCAGATAGTCAACTCAAGAGGCTCTTGACTGAAGTAAATTATTAAAAAATGACTTTCAGAGTGTAAAAAAAAAAGAGGCTGCTGAAGTAGCTGGGCTGTTAATAATATTTTTTTTTTTTTGCTCTACACAATTGCAGAAGGTTAAAAGACAATTTGATGAGCCTGCCACTAATTACAAGAAGAAAAAACTCAAGATTCGAGAGAAGACTCTCAACATCAACATATCCAAACAAACTATTGATGTCATTGTTTCTGAATTACGCGACAGATTTCATGGGCATCAAAAATGTCAAAACGTTTTCGTCTTTAAAAGCCCAGTTTCATTTCGATTGAACAAAAGTTATTTTACAAATTTGTATGACAAAGAGCAGGTTGGCTTCACTTGGTGAGAAACAGACAAAAGCACTAGTTACTGACATTTCTTCTAAGAAGGCCAGAAAAATGTTATTAGATTAATGTTAGATTTAATTACTGTTAAAATAATGAACGTCGAATCAGATACTAGTTTGTAGCAATGCTTAATAGTTTTACACCTAGAAGTGTTTTAGGAATGTAAATGTGTATACTGGGACATAGAACTCATAAAACATTTCTTTATTCATTTGAAACATTTCATTTTTAAGTCGTTTAATTCTGTTAAGAAATTGTACAAACATGACTTTAAAGACACTATTACTGGAATCCTAATTGAAACAAACGTAATTGATATAATTAGCCCTACTTATTTTAAAGTACATAGAAGTCAAACTCATAAAGCGCTGGTTGTGAATGTGTATGTGTTTCATGAGTGAATGTTGTTCGAATTTTTTCATCCATTTTGTTTTTGTAAAGTAGTTACGCTGAGGTTGTCAATTGTAGTCAAACTGAATTTACATTTACATTTGATTGGATCAATAAAATTATCTTACTTTATCTTAAAAAAGGGGCTACACTGCTACTGCATTAAAATGTCTTTTGGTAAATGCACCAATACATTCATTTTTTTTGTCACACACTACATTCGTCTTATTGGGGGAGGCGGTGACAACCAAGATATTCTTATACCTGGGCCCACTCGTAGGCTACCTTGCCACGCTACTAAACCTCTTTGTGGTCTTCCTCTATTAGGCTATATATCTACCCCCTCTCTTTTATGTACACATTTAACCGAATACTCTAACTAAAGTTAACATCTCAAATAGCACTTGAATAGATTAGATCCTCTAGACTCTAGACCAAGCATGTCAAACTCGTTAAGGTGTATGGGCCGCATAAAAACTTACTTATCTTCAACTCTGAAGGAACATCCGAAACATGTAAAACATTTTACAAACAAACATTTTATTTAGAAAACAAAATATCAAGTGAAATAAAGAAATGGGAAAGGGAATGTGTACGAAGGACCAACATTTTGTTGGTGGTGGGGGTGAGCAGCAGATAAGTAGGCCTAAATAAGTGCTACTAAAATTAACAGGCCCAAAATATGAGAGCGTGTATGTGTCGGAGGCCCATTATATATGAAACTGATCTTTCCAAATCAAGTCAAAAGTTTAATGAGTGGGAGAAATTACAATGCGCAGGTAAAAAAAAAAATTTTTCCATTGAGCAAAACAGAGAGAGAGAGGGTCATGCACTTTCAATCTAAGAGAGGCTGACGGGCTTTAAAAAAAAAGTGTTAGATTGTTCGTTAAAATGAGGTACGTTTATTATAATTTTAAAAAACACAGAAAAGAAGGGGTATTCTGATCATGATAACATGGAATGGGAACATATCAACGTAGTCAGTGTACACTGACATTCATTGCCATACTCATATTACTAATACTAGTAATACTAAACTAATGGTACATCTCTTAGAATCTTAGATCTATTCATCTATCATTTATTATGTTACTAAATTAAAGTACTATCAGTATCATCATCAGATTATCATGTATCATTTTGTCGGGTAATCTATTTTCTTCTTTTTTAAAAAAAAGTGCCTTACCTCCAAAAAATCCATGTTATTAAGGTAGGCATATAAAGTATAATGGCTAGAATCGGCTAGATCTAGATCTATATCAACAAAAATCCAATATTTTTGAAGTATCCAAAATACGAAGCACGCTAATTTTTTATTTTTTTTAGAAGCACGCTAATTTATAGGCCTACACACACAAAATTAATTGATTGAAACAGCAAAATGAGCCGCTCTATATTAAGTATCTAGATCTAGATTTAGATCTAGGTACACGTTTGCTTTCACTAAAAGTAGATCTAGGTCAAACTTTTTCCCCGTGTCTCCAACAAATCACGTGCATTTTAAGTTATAATTAGATTCTAGATCTAGAATCTAAATATGGCTCCTCATGTCTCGGAAGACAATGAGTCGGGAGGACAGGTAAGTCATTGGCTTTAATTTCGTTTTGTGATGGGGCAGAATTTTGTGTGACTGATTAAGCCTTATATTCTGGAGTGGCAGAGTTTGACACAGTTCGTGCATGTATAGATCTATATATGTGTAGTGGAGTGGATATCTTATCAGGAAACACCGGCCACCCCGATATCCACGTGACCCTTCCCCCTAAATGGCACCTTGTGTCCGCGCATGACAAGGCAGACCAACATGGTCACTGTTGATTTGACCGGCATCTCCCGTATGTTACTGGACCTACGTCGTCTCCACTCCCTGTTTGTGTCTGGTTCTACACCATGTGTTTTTGTATGGCTGCAGGTAATTACATTTTACTTTTTTATGTTATATTGTAATTTTATTTAGTAGTCTACATAGAATATCGCTACCCCCGGATTTCGTCCATGTTGTTGGACTATCGTTATTTTTAGAAAACCAGCATGTAAATGTTTCCATTTGTTAGGGTTAGGGTACCTTTAGACTTAAGTATACCATACGAATTAGATCCCATATAGAATGTTAACTCAATGAGTGCGGAGCGTCTATCCCATAATAGACGTTCTTACCCTACCTTTGTTTCGTTGCATTTTTAAATTAAAATTTTTAACTAACAACAGTGGAACTAGATCTATTTTTACTTTATAAAAGAGTTCTTCATCCTTTGTTTACATAGAAATGAGAAGCTTTTGGCTTTATTTAGACATTTATTTATTACTTTTTTTACAATGTAAAAAAACGTTGCCATGACTACGCTATTCCAAGACACACCCACAATGTTGACTACTGAAGAAACTTTATAATTATTCTAAAATATATCACAAATAAATAGTAATAATGAAGAATTTGATCTAGATATATAGATTAGATCCAGGTAGGTCTAAATTTAGCGTATTTATATTTTTATATCTATATTATTAGTATTTAGATCTAGATACTAGCTAGATCTAAATCTATTATTGTCAGTAGGTCAGGTGTAGTCTGTAGATCGAGATTGACTAGATCTAAGCTTTTATGATACTTTTATCTATAGACTTGGACTCTAGATCTAGTCAATCTAGATATATCTCTAGATCTAAGCCAATCTAAGCTTATGGCTTATGGTAAATAAAAAGAAAGGAAATGGTAGATCTACATCAAATAATCATCCACTGTGGGCATTTTTTCCCCATTTTCTTTTTTTTTTTTTTTTTAGTATTCTTTGTCTGTAAAAATCTACAACATCATGGCTATGCTTGTCCAAGACACACCCACAATGTTTACTACTGAAGAAGCTTTATTGTTTTATTTATACTTCTATGAATTGTAATAATGAAGATCTTGATCAAGATTTAGCATAGGATGAAGCAGACTTGGACATTATTATCATTTAGACTTAGACTTAGATCTAGTATTGCCTTGCTTAGGCCTTAGCCTTAGACTATAGGGCTAGGTCCTGAATGTAGATCAAGGTTGACTAGATCTATGCTTTTATCTTTACACCTTTGTAGATTCCTATAGAACTAAGCCTAAGATAAATGAAAACAACAGAAATGGCAGATCTAAATCCAATATTCATCCACCATGCTAGGCCTTTTCTTGGTATATTTTCTAGCAATTTTTTTTAGTATTGCTTTTTGGTAAAAATCATCACCATCACAATACTGGTTCAAGTTGCACTCCAAAAGGTTTACTACTAAATAAAAGTAAAGTATAAAACTATTCTAAATCCATAATTTATCACAAAGGAACAGTAATAATGATCTATTAGATGTCTATATCTTAGGTAAAATGAATTAGGATTTTTATTGTCCTTCATCTAGTTAGAGATTTAGGCTTTGATCTCTCGCTAGCCTATGTCTTGCACTGGTCTAGTATTAGAATAAAAGATGTTCTAGGCAAATAAAAAGAAGACAAATCTAGATCTATATCCCATTGATTCAAATGTACATAATATTTGAGTGCATTTGGTTGATAGATTTAGTACTGGTATCTATTGTTATTGGTAGTAATGAAAAGCGCAATAATTTTCACTTTTTTTCAGACTAAAAAAAACAGGTAAAAATAATAATATAATCAATGATTCATCATCTTTTATTGACTGTTTTATCAGATTTCTTTTTGAAAATGCTGTAAATAGTCTAAATATGCTGTTTCAACAGTAATACAAAGAACAAAATCTAAATTTAGGTCTCAAAAGTTCAAAAGTTGGCATCCATTTTTTTTTCTGAGTGTCATATTATTTAGATTATAATTTGTATCTTATATTTAAATAGAAAGATGTTTACATTTTCACATTCTCCATTCATTTACCTTTACTTTGATACCAAATATGTTACTATAGCATTATTGGTACTTAAACAATAAATTTTTGTTTTAGCCATGTTAGGAACATTTTCTTATTTTTTTTTAAAAAAGTAAACAAAAAAAACACAGCAGTCAAAGAGTTAAATGTCCATCTTGTTAATCTAATTCTACAACCAGTGTGTAGATACTGGCGTTTATGAACCAGTTGTTCTATTGTTCTATTTAATTGTTAATGTCTTTTATTTTTTGTAATGTTTCGGGTGTTCCATATCTCTCTTGTGTTTGTATAAGACGAGATGGTTGGTTTACACTATATGATTTTCTTTTCGTTTTTTGTTAAGATTTAGTATTTAGACTTTGATGTTGTGTCTACAACTTGGTCTAACCATTTACTGCTTATTAATTATTTTTAGTTAATGCTCATTATTGTTATTATGTTTTATGTTTGCCTTTGGCAGGTCTTAAATGTATAATAAACAGTTAGGAATCGTCCTACGAGTTCCTTTCATCATTAGAATTTAGTTGTCTTCTGTGCCAAACCCACCACATATGCATCTGTCCTACATTAGCTTTCTTCTTCTTTCTCTCGACTGATGCGATGCAGCTTCGTTTCTTTTGCACTCGGCGAAGTTCAAGATAACACCATAATCAATAATAAACCAGGTCATTACCATGTTTTGGCATCTCAAATCTCAATTGATCTAAAATATAGCCTAAATATAGCCATAGCAGATCATGTTGTTACTTGTTAAATTTGATAGTAGACCTACAATCATAGATCTATCATCATGACACATGCTGCCATGCATGATGTAGATATTTATCCTTGCATGGTTCGTGATGGGGCTAATAAATTACCGTGGTAGGTGGTGAAAAATGCTCTAGATGTCTACAGACATAATTTGATTAATTTTGATGTGCAATTAAAAATGCAGTTGAGATTCTTACCAAAAGATAAGATACATAGATTATAGTGTGTAGATCTACAAATAGTGGTAAAATGAAGTAGCTACCACTTTCTGTTCCCCACCTACCAGACTGCATTTGTTTTAAATAGTTTGAAAAGCAGACTTTAATTTTTGTCTAATTTTGTAATCAAACACTTGAGATAATTGTTCAACTTTAAATTATTTCATGTCAATATGCATTACTTAGGGGGGTGTGGTGACTGAGTGGTTAAGCGCATGGCTTCCAAACCTGAGGTCCTGGGTTTGAATCTCTGTTAAAACTGGTATTTTGAGCTTCATGATTTTTAGGGTGCCCCTACTCTAATGGGCATCTGACTTTAGTTGGGGAAAGTAAAGGCGGTTTGTTGTTGTGCTGGCCACATGACACCCTGCTTGTTAACCATTGGCCAAAGAAACAGATGATCTTAACATCATCTACCCTATGCCTATGGTCTGAAAGAGGAACTTTACTTTCTCTTTACTATGCATTACTTACACTTTGAAATTCTCATTTTCTCATAGTTCAACTCAATAAATAGTTTTTGGATTAAATATTCTGACAGTTGTCACAAAGGGTGGGGACATAGACATTTAATTCATACATCATACTGCTTGTTCGCAACAAAGGACACATAACTAACAATTACAAAGGAATGTAACTCAAATATAACAAGTATTAACAACATTGAGTCCCAATCGTCTTAAAGCATGCATGATTTAAACAAATACTTTCATTCATTAATAATTATTTTGTTTGTGTTCAATTTTATGAATACTGTTAACTTAATAGTGTAAAATTAATCATCTTTCTGCTTAAAAAAATATTATTTACAAACATGATGATGACATCATTAACAGATGAAAATCTTTGTCCTCTGAGCACAACATTTAGTTTAGGAAAAATGAGCTCACAAATATATGTTACAGCTTTCTATTAAATCTAGTTCTTTAGAAACTACATTGGTTTCTCATCAAGTTTAATTGTCCCTGGGTTCAGCTTTTATATAAAAACACTAAATAACTCGGTCAAGATGAACAGTGGACTTTATTACACTTGATAGCGTATATCATATATTTCATTTTCTTTTGTTGTCTGGATGTTTAAGTTGCAACATGTGAAGTTTGTAAAAATAAATGATTTCTTATGTTTGTATACCATCAAAAAATTTGACATTGTGACTTTAAGCACCACTGAGATGGAGATATCAATTATTTAATTTGGAAACATTAACTTTTTTTTCCTTAGAAATTTTGTTTTTGATAAAATGTTTTTTAATAAGTTTTAGAATTAATTATCTTGTTTTAACTGTAGGGGATTAAACTGTGAACCTTACCAACATTCATGTGTTTAGAAAATTCATTAAAAAAATAGAGAAAAAGATAAATGCAGCTCTTTTTTCTAATATTTTAATATTTTATTGTTTACACAACCATGAATAAGATGGATATCATTTGTATTTACTTTAACTAATAGTCACATTTCAGGGTTTTAAGACATGATCTTGAATATTGAAATGCCATTTCCTTTCATTAGACTTATTCTTTTGTACAGATTGTTGAACCAGTCATTCACTGACAGTTGTTTATAGTAAACAAAGGAACAAAATGAAGACACAATGTCCAGATGCATGAATTGGAGATTTAGTAACAAAAGAAAAAGAACCTCATATGCTGAACATAAAACTTAATGGTTTTTATATGCTCTGTAAGTTCTTTATTTACAAAACCTCCATACAATAACGTTGCGTTAATCATTAAAAAAACATCTCCATAACTCACTAACAAAACATCACTGTAATCTAGTAATAAAAGTTTGCTCTAGCCCAATGAGAAAATAGCATTTTTTTAAATATACATATGTTATAAACTTGACTTTTTTTTCTTAGCTAAATCACTTTTTAACTTGTCTTTCTGTCTGTGCCCCTAAAATTTTGCTATGAAAAAGTGCTACTAACCCATAGCCAATACATTATGTCTGGTACTTTTCTATTCCTCTAATATTAAATCTGCCGCTGTTGGGAAACAGGTCATGTCCCACAGGACATGCGTGACGCAACTTTAGTCACAATATACAAGAACAAAGGGGATCGGAGTGACTGCAACAACTATAGGGGTATCTTTCTCCTCAGTATAGTGGGCAAAATCTTTGCTAGAGTGGCACTATCCAGGCTGCAGGTGATAGCTTCTAGAGTCTACCCAGAGTCTCAGTGTGGATTCAGGAGCGGTAGATCCACTATAGACATGATATCTTCTCTACGACTACTGCAGGAGAAATTCAGAGAGAGAGACAGACCCCTTTACATTGTTTTTGTTGATTTGACTAAAGCTTTTGACATGGTCAGCAGAAGTGGCCTTTTCAAACTCCTGAGGAAAATAGGTTGTCCTCCCAAACTACTGAAGTTAATTGGGTGTTTTCATGAGGAAACTAAATGTACTGTCAAATTCAATGGGGCCCAATCAGCACCTTTTGAGGTTTGCAGTGGTGTCAAGCAGGGATGTGTGCTCGCACCTACTCTGTTTGGCATATTCTTCTCCTGTCTACTGCATTATGCGTACAGCGACATAAACGAAGGTGTGTTTCTCCATATAAGATCCTCTGGAAAACTAATGTATCAAGGCTGCGAGCAAAAACCAAGGTTAGGAAGCTACTCGTCAGGGAACTCCTGTTGATGCAGGATGATGCAGCTATTGTGGCTGATTCTGATATTCAGCTACAGTCCATGGTTGACAAACTATCAGCTGCTTGCCAGAAGTTCGGCTTAAACATCAGTCAAAGCAAGACTAAGATACTTGTCCAAAACACAAACACTGCACCTCAAGTAAGCATTAATGGCCAACCACTAGAAATTGTTGATCACTTTTGTTACCTTGGCTCCATCATATCCAACAACACTCTACTGGATAAAGACATAAACAACAGGATAGCCAAGGCAATGGCCACCATGTCACGGTTGCAGAAAAGAGTCTGGGACAACATATTGCTGACTAGCAGTACTAAAGCCCTAGTCTAACGGACCTGTGTGTTGAGCACCTTGCTGTACGGAAGTGAAACATGGTCAACCTACTCATGGCAGGAAAAAAAGCTGAATGTCTTCCACCTCCGATGCCTAAGGCGGATCTTTAAAATAAGGTGGAAAGATAAGATAACCAATGAGGACGTGCTACATAGAGCAGGATGCCAGGACATCCGCTCTGTTATCAGCAGCAGACGCCTTGGCTGGCTTTGTAGAATGCCAGTAGGTTGACTTGCACAGGACATCCTGTATGGCGATCTAATAGAAGGCAGGAGAGCCGCTGGTCGCCCACTTTTACGTTATACGGATGTATGCAAACGTGACATGAAGCTCTTCAAAATCGACACTGGCAGCTGGGAAGAGGTGGCAGAGAGAGCATAAAGGAAGGGTCACAGATTGCAGATGTCATACACAACAGAAGCAGAAAGAAGGGTGAAAATGCAATGGCGCCTGGTGATTATATATGCCCAACCTGCGATTGCAGCTGTGTATCAAGGATTGGCCTCTTTAGTCACACAAGAATTTGCAAAGGGAAAAGATCGTCTCTCGAGACGTAAAATGCCACAGACAATATTAAATTTAGTAGTTATCAATATCACTAGTACAGTCAATTTAGGTTAATTGGACTACATTGGGACATGATTGATTCAGTCAACAACCAGATCAAGAGTCCAGAGCACAAACATCAAAGTGGAAAGGAAAAACTAATAAAACATCAAAAGTTGTGTATACAAGAAAGCTACTGTAATAAAGAAATCAAAATGAACACTTGCTGGTATTAGCAAAGCTCAAGACAATAAAAAAAAATGCTCAAGATATATTATAGTTCAAGCAGAACAAAAAATGATTTTCAATAAAAAAAACAAAAAACATTTGGGCATTCCTTCATTATTATTACATCCTACCCCAAATCTCCTTTAGGGTGGCAGGGTATGAAACTCTGGACAATCATGGTAACAGTTCACCCATTGTTTTTTAACTCTTTTTGTTAATTTATTGTAATTCAGAAAAGAAACCAACAACAATTGTGTGGGTTGACTTAGAAAAAGCATTTGACAAAGTCTGGGAACAAGGTCTCTTGCTCAAGCTAATCCAGCATCACATATCCCACAGAATGTACAACTGGATAAAGGAATACCTAAATAATAGAAAGCCTTAGTTTGCATGCAAGAACAAAGAAGCCACACAGTGGGTATAAAAAATGGCGTCCCCCAAGGAGGAGTCCTATCCCCAACACTTTTCCTAATATTCATAAACGATCTAAATCAAAACCTACCCAAAAAAGAGCATATTCTCACTGTCAACAAAACAACAAACAATAAAATTAACATTAGATAAGGAAGCTTTAGAAAAAAATGACAGCCCTACTTATCTTGGAGTCACCTATGACCCGAGACTAACCTGGAAAAACCAAATAGATAAAACACAGAGTAAAGGCATCCAGAGACTATCCCTCTTGAAAAAATTAACTGGCACAGATTGGGGAGCTAATCACAACATCCTGAAAAAGACCTATACCAGTTATGTAAGACCTGTACTAGAATATGGTGCCACAGCATGGGGCTCAGCAGCCCAAACCAACCTAAGAAAAATAGACAAGGTTCAAAATATTGGTCTAAGGATAATGACAGGAGCAATCAAAACAACACCCATAAGAGCTATGGAGGAAACCGCTGCCCTGATCTCTCTGGATGAAAGAAGAGAAATAAAAATCCTTTCCCAATTCACTAAATTGGAAACCTTGGAGAGGCACCCACTCAGAACAAAAATCCACAAAACTGGCACAAAAAAACGTCTCAAAAGGACCAATTTCATACAGGAATCTCTAAACCTAAAAAAGAAACACCAACTTGAAAAAATTACTCTGGAATCCTCGATACACTATAATGAATCTCCACCCTGGGAAGAAAGCCCTCTTCCTTCTATAAGGGACCATATTGAAAACATAAAAAGAAAATCTGATTACAGACCAACAGAGCTCAAGGAAATAGTGAACTGTTTTCTACATACCAATTACCCTAGCAATCAGTGGATCAGAGTTTACACGGATGGCTCATCCCATAAAGCCACCACAAATGGAGGAGCTGGAATACTTATCGAATGTCCAGATGGAGGAAAACTAGAAAAATCCTTTGCAACTGAAGAGCTCTCTGACAGTCACAGAGCAGAAAGGGAAGCACTAGCACTAGCTGCTACCATGTTAGCAAATCATCCAAGTTCCCCTCACAGTCAGATTGTCTTTCTAACAGACGCGAAAACAACCCTACAAAGCTTGAAAAACTCTGATTCCCCTTATATTAACCTCAGAACAGCACTTACAAAGCTCAACCACAACAGCAAAAAAACTGTTATTCAATGGATACCAGCTCACATACAACTAGCAGGAAATGAGAAGGCTGACACACTCGCCAAGAGTGGGAGAACAAACTCACAAGTAAACTCTGCACTCTATCCAGAAGAAATGAAGAAATTAATTTTAAATAAAATAAATGAGAAATGGACGAGCTCCCATCCAAATCACAAGAAAGATGATGCTTACTATAAGCTATCCCGACAAGACCAACGTCTAATCTTTCGACTCAGGACCGGACACAACAGAATGCGACAACACATGTTCCGGAAGCTCAAAATTGGAACCAGTGAAATCTGCCCATGTGGAGTATCACCAGAAAATGCCGACCACGTCCTCCAAAACTGCTCTCTCTACCAAGAGGCCCGTATAAGACATTGGCCCCAAATCACCCCAATAGAAAGAAAACTATATGGAGAGCTCCCTGATTTGGAAACCACTGCGCAGTTCATCTCATGTATTGGTCTAGTCATATGAACACTCCAACATAACAATGAGAACGATGAAGAAGAAGAAGTATTTGATGATTTAATATATTTTATCTCAAAAATGTATGTATTGATTACAAATGTTCCTAATTTGAATTTTATTGTATCTCCAGTAAAACATCAAATCTTGCGATACCAGAGTCTATCAATGGTCTTTTTCCTTCTATTGGATCTGACAAGAATACAAATAGAATAGCTCATGTTCAGCATTCTATTTACTGTGCAGTTGCTGTTTGGTCACTGGCTCAAGTTTATAAGTATTTCAGCTTTATCATTTCATGTTTGGTATTTTTAGCAAGATTCAATATTTGATGGACTGCTGCCTTTTTTTTTTCAAAGTCTGCCACTTTTATATTAATAAAAACTCACCTAGCACTAGTAGGGATAGAGATTTATAAATTGAAAACCTCAGGTGGCATTAACTCCATTTGTAAGCGTTTCATAAGAAAGATTTATGTGTGAAAAAAATTAATAGGTATATAGGTACCAGAGGATAATAACTAAAACCAGTTTAGAATTAGGAATTATACACACTTCAAGTCAAAATAGAAATATACAACCCTGATATTGAAAAAAAAAAAGAAACATAATTATAAACGGTTTTAACTCTATACCACATGTATCCCAAATGCTTCAATACCTATTAATTGAAAATTAGTATCTTTGTATGCACATTATTAATTACTTGATTATTTCTATCCAGAAAGATTGATGATGACCAGGGCAGGATCATAAGTTGGGCCAAGCTGATGATGGGTATGTAGCATTGTTGGATATTCAAGTTGGCCTCCTTCAGTCGTAGAGCGACTATGGTTCATCTCAAACACTTTTCCATGTGCAATGTTGGATATGACAGGCAGATAAAGTGAGTAGTTTGTTTACAACTAAGCCTAGAATATCATTGCTTATCAATATTAAAATCATATTGTTTTGGTCAGTGTTTGGATTACTCCTGGGTCCCAGGGTCTGCACGTAAATTACTTAACAATATGCTTTCTTAGTTTGGAAATCCAAGACATGTGCAGCTCTAAAAAAATATTTATTGGTGGTATAAAATTTCTCTACAAATCAATAGTTGGCTGCATTATTAAGTTATCTTTCAGTAGATATTTCTCAATCAAATAGCATTATTAACTTATGTGTCTTTAGATAAAAAGCACATTCATCATTGTTCTCAATTAAATGTCAAGTAAAAAGTTTCTCCATGGTAACAAAAAGTATATAATGTTTTCTAGTAGACTTCAAATTTAAAATGTTTCCAGTTGACATGAAATAGAAAATTGTACAAACATAACCTTAACTATTTGACAATAATGAAGATAATAAATTGAATGAATAATTTTGTCTGAATATTTTAGTGTGTTAAGTAAAATATCAAATTTAAACTAGATTTGAGTACAATTGTTTCTTCTTTTTCAAAGGTAGAAAAGTTCAAATCCAATTAAGTCCAGCATATGAACTGCACTCTACATTGGATCTTGTCACTGGTTACCCAGCATACAGAGGCAAAGAATATGAACATTTGCAAGTAAGTTGTTTCTTGGTCATCAGGAATCTGTAGCCAAAGAAACAGCCATGTAGAAAGATAAAACTATTAGTAACCTAATGTAAAAAGCAAAAGTTACATGGATAGTGCATGAGTGCTTGGACATTGATTCTAATCTAAAAATGAATAATCCTAAAACAAGTCAGTAAATTAATTATGTTATGAGCAGATGAGACTCTTAATCATACACCAACAGATTCATCTATAATAGATTATGAAGACTTAAATCTTGATTAACAAACAATAATATGTCAATTAAATTACTCCATTTTTCGGTTTCTCTTCCTATTTCAACACAAATTTGCACCTTTCCACATTCACACTATGCTGCACACATAACAAATAACCTTACAAGTGAACAATTCAGCAATATACAGAGCATATAGGATAAATGCCTGATGGAGGATGTCTTACATCCCTGAGTAGATAATAGATCATGTGCCACCAAGCAGACATAAGACCTGTTTGATCAAAATGGATGGTTTTTTTTTTTGTATGTCATTTGTCAGGAGTTCAAAAAAAACACCACCACAATGTTTTTCCAATTTAATAAGAACAAAAATAGAAATGCTATTTAACCTTTATTTCAGATAATAAATGAACACCTTTGATTTGGATTCCTCAACTCAAGGAAACATACCAATACTAGAACAGTCTTAAAAAAAACAGCAGTGAGGCCAACAACTAGGTCAGTGAAACACTAGGTTTAGAGACTTCAAGATCAAAAGACATTTAGCATTGCAACAAAAGTACATAAACTAAACAGTAGATTAACTATTAAAAAACAAATCTTGATAGAATGCTCCGAGAGACAATGACAATAAATGATTTCCAGTTATTTAAATTCTCAATTAATCTTTTTCAATCACGGAATGAGTCTGCCAAAGTTAGCCAATTTCCTAGTACAATTATGCTAACTGTATGCCTGCTTTGGGCTGATAGCTCTGGGTTTGAAATCTGCCACCATACTCTCCCATCCTCCATGAGGTTTGGGATGGGAGGAAATAGTCTTCATTTTTCTTAAGTCATTAAGTGACTAATTAATATGAGCAATTCAATATCATTTTTAAAAAGTCTGCTGGTGTGTTTGACTGATGCAAACATTTATATACTTTAAGTGTCATTAACATGATCAGTGCTTCCCTCTAACAATCTCTATTTATAACGTTTTTGAAGTAAGGTCTGTATAGTATAAGATAAGAAGATAAGATAAAAAAAGAAAAGCTTATAGCTATAAATGTTAAAATTATCAAATGAAAATCTTTAATCTACAAAAAAAAGAAAAAAAAATAGGTTTAGTGTTTTACAGTGTAAGAATAATACAAAACAAATCTTTAGCTTGTGATTAATTTGTGAAAGATTGTCCCATACTAAAGAACTGTGAAATGAAATTAGCATTGCTCTTCTATAATATTAGTGCTACTCTGAAAGACACTTCAGAGAGTCTAGTTGACTAGATTAAAACTGTTGTGAGAGACAACATGACCTTTCTTTTCACTGGGAAAGATCATGACAGATGGAAAACCTTCTTTTCATAGTTATTTCAGGTTGACAAGGGGTGGGAATCTACTGGAATGGTTGAACAATAACAATATCATGCTAACCCCCACTCTATGCTTATGCAGTCATTAGTCAAATCATTGTTTTATGAATGTGGAGCCTTGACACTTTAAGCTGATTCACAAATATGGATGTGAGTCTCAAGATTATTTTTTTGTTTACATATCTAAATATTTCATACACTATGCATGACACAGATTTTAGAAAATAAATATAATTAGCTTTAGGAACTAAAGATCACTAAAAACAGCAGAAGACTGATACAAATGGCTCCCGGTCATTTCATTCACAGTCACTTCATCGCAGTCAATTCATCTTCGGTCACTTCATCCCCTGGTCATTTCATCTCCTGTTCATTTCATCCCCTGGTTATTTCATCCGCTAGTCATTTCATCCTCTTATCCACCAAATAATTATTGTAAAAAGTTTGAAATTAACAGTATTTCATTTTATTTCATTTACAAGACAAAAAGTGTGACACATTAAATAAGAACAGAATATAATGTCATTAAAAATATACAAATTTAACATTTATAGATATAGAGCTAATGTAAAGATTATTTTGCATGGTAATTGAAATCATTTATAGATAAAGAGCTAACGTTTATAGAGCTAAATTGTTTTTGCATGTTAATTGAAAGATAAGATAGGCTATTGAAAGTTGGTACAGAATACAATCCATTGATTCATATTGCTGTACATTGTTGATGGTCTATTTTGTTGATGAGTATATATATGTTAATGGTGCATGCGAGTCCATATGACACAACAACAGAATGAATCAAGAATATACTTAATAACGCAGGCTGATAACTTCAACAATTTAATAAACAATAAAAAGGGCACAGTCCTCTGTCGTCGCTAGCCTAGCGTCGTCCTCCTAGGCGTCTTGTCCGTTATTCTTCTTGTTCGTCATCCTACTCTGTTCTTACTCGTCACATTACTTAGGAAAAACCCGATTCACATCAACTTCTACGCATCTTGTGTCATTACATATTTCCTCCCCCCTTTATCAAAAAAAAAATTTTGTCAATTTTTTTTTTCAGTCTAAAACACTATCCCTACTGTCATGTCTGTACAATATACATGGCCAAAATTTTTGGGAAAGACAAAACAAATATATCTTGATCTTGATGGACATCATCATGTTTCCCATCTTCATCAGTTCCTGGTGTCCATGTTCCTATGTCACAAAGTTCACACTGTAGTTGAATGTTGACACCAAGAAAACAATATGTACAGTTCCAATACAGTTATTAGTAAGAAAACATCTGGTATACGGTGTTCTAATCATCACTCATGTCATTGACGATAAAATAGTATAGTCCGGTGTAATAGTTTCACCAACCAATAGTACTAAGTCCATCAAGACATGTATACAGTCCCCATACGACGATGCCTTTGTCGATTCCACAGACATAAAACAGAGTTTTTCAGAGTAAATACACATGTATATAGTCTACATACGAAGATGCCTTTGCTGAATCCATAGGCATAAAACAGAGTTTTTCAGAGTAAATACTGTCATTGGCTATACGTACATTGTTGATCGCCTCACATCACACCAAACCTTTCCTGTCAGACAAAATGTAATATTTGTGTCAAAACAGCTTTCCAAATTATTCTACCTGACTTTTTTGTTGGGTACCAATAAGTATATTTTCTCTCCACTTACCATTTCCAAACTGACCTAGCCTTTTACTAATGAATGATAATGATTATATAAAAAAAAATAATGACTGTAGATGATCATACTTACTTTAATTTACACCTTTGACTTTAATTATTGAAAATTTTTTTTATATATATAATTATCTCCCTTGATTTAATAAAATTCCCAATTTATATTTTACTGAGTTATCTTCCTTTAAAGGAAATAAAATATAGTATCCATATATAAACAACTTATTCATACCCATTGACTAGAACATATACATATATATACATGCATAAACAAATCAAAATGAATAATCATTATTTACACCAGTTTATCTCACTGTAACTCTTGACAACATGTCAGCTACAATATTGATTTCTCCCCTAATAGCCTCTAATTGAAAATTATATTCTTGTAAAATTAGAAACCACCTGTATAATCTACCATTTTTAATACTTTTTTCTTGCATAAACTTAAGAGGCCTGTGATCAGATAACAATATGAATTTATTTCCCAGTAAATAGCTTTCCAACTTAGTTACAACCCAAACAACAGCTAAAGCCTCCTTCTCTATGACACTGTATCTCTTCTCAGTATCAGATAATTTCCTACTTACATAAATTATTGGGTGTAATTTATCATACTGTTGCATCAAACAACCTCCTATAGCACTACCAGAAGCATCAGTAGTGACATAGAATATTTTAGAAACATCTGGTAATCTCAATATCAAATTTGTAGAAAAAATATGCTTAACTTTCTCTATAGCTTCTACACACTTTCTATTACAAGTCACTTTTCTAGGCTGTCCTTTCTTTAATAACTGGTTTAATGGATCAACTATCTCTGCTAAATTTGGTATGTATTTTCTATAATAGTTTATCATCCCTAGTATTGATTTAATCTGTTTTTGTGTTGTTGGTATTTCTATTTCTAATATCTTCTTTACATTATCTTCAATGGGACTGATAGTATTATTTTTAACTCTATGTCCTAAAAATGTGATTTCTTCTAAGCCTATCTCTACCTTTTCTGCTTGAACTGTTAGACCATTTTGTTTAATTAACTCAAAAATCTCCCTAATTCCTTTTAAATTTTCTTTCCAATCCTCATGAAAAATGCATATATCATCTAAGTAACAGATTACATTTTTTCTATGACCTATAACTGACATCATCATCCTATTAAAGGTAGCTGGAGCATTTATAAGCCCAAAGCTCATAAAGTTCCATTGGAATATTCCATAAGGAGTGATAAATGCAGTATAAGGTTTAGCTCTATTGGTTAAAGGAATTTTGTAAATACTTTAGCATTGGACAATTTGTGTAATATGTCATCAATGTTAGGCATAGGGTAAGGATCAAATTCAGTTATCTTATTTAACTGTCTATAATCTATGCATAACCTTATATCCCCATTCTTTTTCTTTGCTATAACTATTGGTGAAGCATAAGCTGAATTGGATGGTTCTATTATTCCTAGTTTTAATAAGTTGTCTATTTCATCTTTAACTGTAAGTGTAATGGAATCCTATAAGGCTTCATGAAAATAGGTTTGTCACTAGTTAATTTTATGTCATGCTTTATGATATTTGTTTTTCCTGGCAAACTGGAAAAAAATTCTTTAAAATCACTGATTACATTTATTACGTCTTTTGTTTTTGCTGGAGATAAATTTTCTAAATTTAGTTTTTCCCATGTTTGATTATCTTTAGTTTCTAGTATAGGAATATTTTTAATATCATTTTCATTAGTTTCCTCATTGATTAAAACAATTAAACATTCATCTACTTGATTTTCATTTTCCACAGTTTCTGTATCTAACTTTTGAGTTTGATTTTCATTGTTTACTTCTGTATCCAAATTTTGGAATTGATTTTCATTTCTCTCATTGTATAACTTCAAATTATTTATATGATATGTTTTTATTTTTCCATTCATATTAATCTTATAGTTTACTTCACTTGTTTTATTTGTAACAACAAATGGACCCTTCCACTGTTTTCCTAATTTGTTTTTTAAGTCAATTACCAAAAGTAATACCTTGTCTCCTACCTCCAATGTTCTTAATTTTCTTTTTTCATTTAAGTTCTCATGTACTGTTTCTTTATATTTCATGTTATTCTCAAAAGCTTCCGCCCATATTTGTTTTAAATCTAATGTTGTTTCATTGTCATTTTCCTTTTCTATTTTATTTAAGATCAAACTTTCTTTAAAAATTTGTATTTCATCCCTAGGTTTCCTTCCATGTACTAACTCATATGGTGAAAATTGAGTTGCCTTATGAATATTATTTCTAAGAGAAAATAGAACAAAATTAATATATTGATCCCAGTTTTTCTGATTATTTTCTACAATTTTAGCTAAGGATCTTTTTATAACACTGTTTAGGCGTTCACAAAGCTCGTTGGCTTCCGGGTGGAATGGCGATGATTTAATGTGTTCAATACCATATTTTAATGTCCATCTTTTAAATAACTCAGATGTAAACATAGAAGCATTGTCTGATAGTAATGTTTTTGGTATCCCATGTCTGACTATGAACTTTTGATCTAAAGCATTAATAATATTTTCTGTGTCTATATTGGATAATACCACTGCTTCAGGATATCTACTGAACATGTCTACTATTGTCAATATGTACTTATTATTATGTTCTGTTTTAGTTAAAGGTCCTATGATGTCTATTGCTATCTTTTGAAATGGTTTATTTGGTTCATCCATTGACTGTAATGGAGCTTTACCTAATTTACCCTTAAGTCCCCTTCTTTGACACATATCACATGATCTTATGTATTTTGATATAGTTCCTTTCATTTTAGGCCAAAATACTTGAGTTTCTAAATTTCTAAAACATTTCTTTATACCCCTATGTCCACTTAAATTACTGTCATGTGACAAAATCATGACATCCTTCCAATACTTTTGTGGTAAGACTAATTGTTTTATTTCTCTATCATTTATTTTTGTTTTCCTAAATAGTATTCCTTCTTCTATGACATATTTCTCCATTGGGTTATTATTTCTCCTGTCACTAATTCTGTCATATGTTTTCCCAATGATATTATCTTGTTTTTGTTCTGGAGCCAATTTGTTTATTCCTTTCAATTCTTCTGTTTTCATTTCTTCAGTTCCATCTTTCTGTTTTTCTGCTTGCGTTTCGTCTTGTTTTTGACCTTGTATTTCAACTTCTTTTGTCTTTGTCTTCTTCACCATTAACTATTTCATCATTCATATCACTGAGTTTCTTGTTTTGGCTTATCCTTAGATCTGGTTATTACCATATTACTAATGTCATTTTCTGTTTCAGTATTCCTATTCTGCTGTAACCTTTCATATTTCTTTTCCCATGCTTCAATTTCCTGTCTTGAACATTCCTTCAAACCTGTTAAGTTTCCAATTAACATATCATGTCTCATGTTAGGCATGGCTACTCCCTCACAATGGCCAGTGTAAAAAGGTGTCTCAATAAACACTTTAATTCCTTTATACTGCCATCTGCCAACTCCACTTTCCTTGTATATCCCCTATAATACTGCGCCTCAATGAGATCAGCCCGAACCACGAGTGTGTTACAGCCACTATCTCGGATTGCCTTTATTGGAACATTGTTAATAAAAGCTGGGTAGAAAGCAAAATTGTTTTTATTTTCCCTAACAAAAAACACTCTGTCAGAATCTCTATTTTTATATTCCCTGCTTTTACTCCTATTGTATGTGTTATTATTGTAATTGTTGTTGTAATTGCTGTACCTATTCCTACTGTCTGCTCTGTAATTATTTCTACTATCTGTCCTATTGTAATTATGTGTACTACTTGATCTATTATAATTATTCCTACTGTTTGACCTGTTTTGTGTTCCCCTGCATCTCATAGCCATATGTCCTTTTTTTCCCACATCTATAACATGTAACATCCCTGTTGTTTGACCTATCTCTACTATTGCTATATCTAAAATGTTGGCTATCCCTACTTCTATTTCTACTTCTTTCATTGTTTTCCTGTGTATATCCCACGAGATCAATATTCTTTTTATCTTTACATGAAAAAAGGTTGTTGGGATAGGCATTTTTATATGTTCTTATTATCTCAGTAACATCATCCAAAACTTTGGGATTCCTTTCTTTGATAAATGATTGTAATTGCGGGTCACACTTAGCTACAAAATTATCAAGCAATATAAAATTTTTTAATCCCTCAAAGGTACTGTCAATCTTCTCAAATTCCAGCCATTTATTAAAATAGTCTTTTTCCAAATTTATAGTGGTTTGTGGTTCTATCTGATTGGAAGGTGTGTTTTCAAAATATTTTTTTCTGAATGTGCTGGCATTGTGTCCATATGCATTCAGCAATTCCTTTTTTAAAACTTGGTAGCTATTTTGTACAGTATGATTATGGTTTTGACAAATTGTAAGAGCTTGCCCTTGTACAAAGTCTAACAAAATTTGAGACCACTCTTCCTCCCTTATATTACAATTAACCATTTTAATTTCATATCTCTTTAGGTAATCTGAAATACAATCTCTAGCCTCCTGAAAGTGTTGTAGTTTTTTCCTCAACCTATGGTTGTTATCACTTGAAATATTAGTGTTGTATGTATGATTATTACTATTATTTGTTTCAATGTGATTGTCTGGGGCACTGGTAGTATTAGTATTAGATCTATCATTAGTACTATTGCTATTAACTTTTTGTTTATTTTGTTCAGCTTCAATTCTCAATTTCTCAAGATCATATTGTAATTTCCTATCTGCTTCTTCTTTTATTAATTGTGCTTCCCTATCATATTGTAATTTCCTATCTGCTTCTTCTTTTATTAATTGTGCTTCCCTATCTTTTTCTTGCTCCCTTATCTGATCTATTCTATCTCTCTCTATTGTCACCATTTGCTGTACATAGCTAGTTAGGTCCTTCCCTTTAAGTTCTAATTGTTTAGCCTCAGCAATAATTTGCTGGCGAAAAGTCTCCATATAATCAAAGTTTGGAGCTGTTGCCATTATGCTTATTTTATTTTAAACAATGTCTCAATATAGTTTTGATATGGCCTCCCTATTGGCCTAAATATCACAATTTAGTTTTCACAAAAACTCACTTTCAAATACTTCTTGTAATATATAAATATTTATATATTTAAATACCTTTGCTCAATGTTATATCAACAAATATTACCTCAGTGGACTTACTCACAGCCACAATACTTGAATACAACTCCAAATTTTATATCACCTTAATTCAGTGGACTTACTTTAGGCCACATAAACAAATATCATATACTTTTATCAATACCTCAATACTTAATTCAATGGACTTACTTCTTGCCAATAAATACCCCTAGGACTATTCTATTCACTAGTCTAGATTCAATACAACTTCAATACAACTTCAAATAGATAAATCAATATTATACCTCCAACAGTAAATCACAATCCAGTGATACAGACAAAAATTTTTTTTATTCTGACCAATTAGACTGTGTTTAAACACATCTATAAAATAATGTCAACCGATTAATCAGGACAAAAGATCTATATATATAAATACTTACTCCTTAGACTCAGTTGTCTTCAGGATAAAATAGATCTAAGGCTCTCATAGGTATAACAATTTAGTTAATACCTGGAAACAATCTAGAATTTATAATCTAGATTAAACGTGGCTTACCTTATCTACTTAAGATAAAATAACTAATATATAATAAGAATAATGTAAAATAAACATAATAAGACACAAAAAAATAAATCTATTGAGATGAATCTTTTTAGAGGAAGTATACACTGAAAGAGACAAATAAAGATAACTTCACCTGACTTCTAAAAAAAAAAAAAAAATGTACGTGGATACGAACAAAACAAGACAATCTAAACAATTATCGAGACTTTATTAAATGGAGCAGGTCCACTTTCTAATGTGTCCTATAATGACGCCCTTATCAGGCAACCTGCTCTTAACAAAGATCTACTGTCCCTAATAGACTTTTATAATAATGGAGAGAAAAAATAAACTTATCTTTAGTTAGATCCCCTTTGTTCAGTCCACGGAGCTACAACAGTCAGTTCCACACAAGTTCCCCACTATCTTAGTCTTAGGCAAGGCAAGGTGTGCTCCCACAAAGGCTATTCGACAGGCAGTACTGAGTTAGGCCAATCTCTCCTAGTGCTGCCACAGTATGGTACGATTCTCAGATAAAGTCCTCTGGTCAGGTTCCAATGTTCCGGTTCCACTTGATGATCTGTTGGTATGGTGCTGGCTTCTGTCTTCAGGTCAGGAACATAAGTCAATACTGAGACAAGCTGGTGGTGCTGTCTCAAGAGAGGTAAAAAAAAAATGACTAAGTCCAACTCTCTCTTTTGATGAATATAAATTAGTCAACTTTACAAGTTGAATAGATGGTCACGCAGTGTGGTAGTAGGGTATACCATCACTCGTGTGTAGATTAGATTGCAAGCTCAGCAACACTGCAACAGTCAATAGCTTGAAAAACAAACCTGACAAGGTGACTCCAACGGTCAGCTTGTACATACTAGATATGTAGACTCAGGTGACTTTCCGTACTCACAATAAACAGATAAACCTGACTAAATGAGGTATCTTCACTCTTGAGGTATATAGGTAGAGGTATACTGACGACGGACTGCCCTAGATCACTTCAACGGACGAAATAGTTCTGGATTCAGACACAATAGATATAGTCAATATAGATCTATATATAGATCCAGGTTCAATCTAAAAATATCCAACCTGGCTGACAAAGCTAGACGCTGGTAACGGTTTCGAATTTTCTCTAATAGAAAGTCTAGATCCACTGGAACAAAGATGCCAAAATCCAGCTGCAGTCCAGATAATTAGCACAGACGTAGGGTAGATCTAGTAGAAATAAACGAATGTTAATCCAGTACTTCTCCAGTGTACTTCGCCAAGTGTAGAACTGTAGATATATCCAGAACACGAAGTTAACTAGATTGTAGATCAAAATGACGCCCTGGCCGTCGGGGTCGCCACATCTGTTGATGGTCTATTTTGTTGATGAGTATATATATGTTAATGGTGCATGCGAGTCCATATGACACAACAACAGAATGAATCAAGAATATACTTAATAATGCAGGCTGATAACTTCAACAATTTAATAAACAATAAAAAGGGCACAGTCCTCTGTCGTCGCTAGCCTAGCGTCGTCCTCCTAGGCGTCTTGTCCGTTATTCTTCTTGTTCGTCATCCTACTCTGTTCTTACTCGTCACATTACTTAGGAAAAACCCGATTCACATCAACTTCTACGCATCTTGTGTCATTACAACATCATTCTTAATTTCTTAGCCAGTGCTATGTATTTTTGCAGTCAGCATTTATTAGAAATTACAAAAAATAAAATGTTATATCTGGGTTTGAAATTGCATGCTCATATTCAAGAAAGAATGATTGACAATTAAAGATAAAATTAAAAAAGATGGCCGTCAGGAGAAAAGTTATCAGCAGCATGATCATAAGTATTTTAATCGTTTTTATCTCTCAAAAGATTTCCATCACTTTCACATTTACCTCTTTTGATAAGTAATTAGCCTAGAGTGGCAAGGTCATAATTATTCTAATTGTACTTGTATCTCTCAAGAGATTTCCCCTACTTCCACCACACCTTGGCATTTGTTCATTACATTAACACAAAATGTGCAGGATAATATTGGCATCCCTATAGCAAACAGAAACAATAGAACTAAATACAAAGCCTGCATTTCAATATATCTACTTATTTACATATATTATTTCATTTCTCAAAAATTATGAAGAGTGGAGGGGAACACTATAATAACTGTCAAAATATCAAAAAGTGTTCTAAATAAACATATTTATATATTAGATAAACAAGGGCTTAAAGGCGAAGCCTTAACAGCACAGTTACACAATAACTAGAAAAAAATATTTAAATGAGGATGAAGTGACCAAGGATGAATTGACCAGGGATGAAATGATCAGTCACCAGTACAAATGTCTTGAAGTGTGAAAAAGTTATTAGTTATTTAAAGCATCCAGAGACACGAGAAAAAGTTTTAAATGATTTCACTTGAAAAGATAATTTCTTGTTCACCGGAAACTGTTTCTTAATATTCTTAATATTTTTAGATGTTATTTCATTTAGCACACTTTAGGTGTAACAAATATACTTACCTAGCATAGCTCAAGATATACAACATTTTATAGGAACTTGAACTTGCTGAACCTTTGTGTGTCTTACAAGAATAACAAAATGATATTTCTATTGTAATAGAGTTGCACTATATCTCTTGGATTACCAGTAAATAGAAATACTGTTTCAACAAGTAATATTTTCATTTCTAATTATAGTAAAATAAAAAAAGTAAAGTTCACCTTTCAGACCTTGCGGTATATAGGGCAGATGATGAAATCTTTTTCTGTGGCCCACAGTTAACAAGGTTGTCATGAGGCCAGCACAATGACCAACCGCCTTTACTTTTCCCTAACTAATGTCAGGTACCCATTAGAGCTGGATGGACTCAAAGGCCCCCAAAGATCCTGAAATAAAAATTGCAGCCTTTACCAGGATTCGAACCCGGGACACCCAGCTCAGAAGCCAGGGGCTTACTGCTCATCCATTGCACCTCCATTTCTAATTATAAAACCATAAGTATGTCAAAGAATGAGGGGAAAAAGAACTATAACCTTTTTTTTTCTCCCACAATAACAATGGCCTTTTCAGTCACCTGCAACTAGGGATCATCTCATGAAAATTAGAGGATGACCTGGACATTAGCTATGGTCAGAACAATGTTGCTCCAAAAAAAGTTGTTTTTTTTCCTTGGGAACACAGGTGCTGATACTGCTTGGTATCAATGACTTCACAGGTTCTGCCAGGATGTAGCATGTGTGATGCAAGCTGCCCAAAGGTCACAAGTTCCTGATTTTTTCCTCAGGTTTGACTACCAAAGCTATTCCCATGTTGGGCATAGCCGCAAGGCAGCAGAGTTTGGATTCAGTTTTTTCCTTCTAGGTGGATGGCAAGCTAAAGCTAATGAGCCTTTCCTACCTGAAGATTACCTGGCTTAGTTGCCAGTTGTTCAACTTTGCCCCTTCTCTGCCAGACACAATATCTCCTACATCATGGCACTTTCATTATTACCTGTACTTGTTGCTTGTACTCATATTGTTATTTAAATAACCAATAACAAAATCTTTCTTTTTATTGTTATTCTTGGTATTTATTGAAAAGGATTTTTTTTAGTTCTCCCAATTAACAATGGTACAGTATCATGAAAGGCAACATTGATTTAAAAAAGATGTGTTGTGCCACTCTTATCATATTTATAAGTTGAATTTGTATTTGATGATTGCAGAAATGATGCTTAAAAGCATGAATGAATTCTTTCTACTTTTATTTCAGGGGATTCATTCAACAGATGAAGTCAACTTCATACAGAATCTAGTTTTTTATGTGGAGAGAGCTTATAGAACACCTGACTATGAGCTTATAGAACACCTGACTCTGGGATGTGGGAA
Organism: Biomphalaria glabrata; assembly: GCF_947242115.1. Lineage (NCBI taxonomy): Eukaryota > Metazoa > Mollusca > Gastropoda > Planorbidae > Biomphalaria > Biomphalaria glabrata. Next base: position 466,285 of record NC_074719.1, read on the forward strand.
AGAGGAAATATAACAATGGAAGCATAGAGATTCATGCCAGGTAAATATAACACTAGAAGCATAGAGATTCATGCCAGGTAAATATAACAATGGAAGCATAGAGATTCATGTCAGGCAAATATAACAATAAAAGCACAGAGATTCATGCCAGGTAAATATAATAATGGGGACAGAGAACCTGATAATTAAACAAATGGAGATGCATGCTGGTAACTTAAACAATGGAAGAATAGAGATGCATGCTTACTAGATATAACAATGGTAAAAAAAAACATAACAATGGAAACAGATATCCCCCAAACAAATAAATATAATACTGGATATCTATTTTTTATTCATTGACATCTAATTTAATGAAATAGAACACATAATCTTATCTTATCTTATAAGCAAGAAATGCAAGATGTTTTAAGAAATATATTATTGTATTTGTCATCATTTCAGTTAGCATTGCTAGAGCAGCATTAAGGCAGTCAATGAATGTAACTTATTTGGTGAGCATGGAGCCAATTGGTCTGGGATTTTTGTTAATATTGATGCCCACCACAGGAACAGAACAATAAATGAAACTATCTGACCATGGGAATCAAACTCTGAGGTAAGCAAAGAACAAAGCCTCTTTGTAAAAAAAAATGCCCATGGAAAGATAACAAAAGTATGTTATGTGGGCAGACTCTTGGCAAAGTGCAAAACAATGAGTCCTAATAACCTAACTAACTTGAAAGGTTCTTTTTGGGGACTTGATGGTCAAAGCTATTAGCATAGTACATGGGCTCTGGTGCTGTGGCCAGTTTGGAGATCTGTTTGTATCCTCTTCAGAGCTTATCTATATTTAACCATATTTTATTCACCTCTTTATAACCATTTTACCATTGTAATATGAGGCCAAAGAAAAAAGAATGTATGTACTAGGTACTAGGCAGCCTAGCAGAGAAACTTCATTTTTGTAGATCACTCAGTCTACAACTGCTATTAGTCTTACATCTCCTATTCTCAACCACAGCAACTCTTTCTATTTTCAGTTTGTATTCATGTTTGAGTAATAGGAACTGAGATTAATTTTGAATATCCCATTATTAGGTCTCTGCACAGTCCACTATATGGTTTTCATTTTGCATGATTAACCTGGCTAATTCAGACAAACTGTTCAATGCTCTAATGACACCGGGGAAGGAATACTTGGACAAATTTGTCCTAGCATATGGAAAAAGAAATGTGCCTTTATCTTTGTGTCTTTCTTAGTATATTAGGTGTGTTTTGTATTTGCAAATTATTGTTCAGTGTTTAATGTTTTACTACTTTACTTTTTAGTCTTTAGTTCAGAAGCATCTCTAAATTTAGTGACTTTACCAATGGTGTTACTCAAACGTGAATAATTGTTTGTTATAAATCTCATAGCTATATTTTGCATCATGTATTTTAATTTTATGTTTATGTTAGGTTGTTTTCATTTATTTGGGGAGGGGGGGGGGGGTAATTACTTATACCAATTATTAAATCATACCATTTGCTGAGCCATCAAAAAAAATTGTTACTTGCTTTGAAAATAAGAAATATGCAGTACATATGCATTGCAAATAAATGAATCTACAGATGTAGCAGGACTAGTTGAAAATAAAGCACTTTTATGGCATAATGTGAGATATTGGTCTATAACTTTTTGGGTCTCCAGGTGGTTTATTTTTCTTTAAAATGGGTATTATGTTTGCGGTTCTCCATTCCTGTGGTATGTTTCCAGTTTTCCATGTATGGTTGATAAAGTTAAGTATACAGTTTTGGGCCTGAGGTCCTAGTCCCTGAATCATTTCATTTGTTATTTTATCGGGTCCAGGGGATTTTCTTGAATGACTTGAGGCTTTTTAGGGCAGTATTGAGCTCATTTAGAGTGAAGGGAGTGTCAAAGATCTGACAGTTGACTGTTAGAGCTTTTTCTTCTTTCTTTAAGATATTACTGAAGGCCTGGTCCAGTTGTTTTCTTGGCTTTGACTTGTTAATGTTGGCAAAATATTTATTGAATGTTTCAGCCTTTTTAAGGTTTTCTGTTATTATGTCGTCATTGCCTTTTATAGGTTGGGGGTTTGTTATTTGTTTCTTTCCTGCTAGCCGGTGCAGAAGGGTCCAGGCCTTTCGACCATCCTTGTTTAGATCTAGTTGTTCGCATGTTGTGGTCCACTTTTTCTTTTTTTCTGTTTTAATTTTGTATCTTATAAGCCCTGTCAATTTGTTGTACGTTGTCTTGTTCTCTCTAGTAGTTTTTTTTTCTATAGTCTTCCTGGCCATGTTTCTTTCTTTTACTAATTTATCTAATTCAGGTGTCCAAAAAGGTTTGTATTTCTTAACTTGGCCTCGAGGGATGTATTTTTTTGCTGCTTGTAAGATGTTGGAGACTATAGTTGTGTAGGTTGAATTGACGTCTGTCTCAATTATGCTTGATAGTCTTGTGTCTGTTTCTTGTGAAAAAGCTGCCCAGTTAGCTTTTTTATAGTTCCATCTAGTTGTTTTGTTGGATTGGTATCTACCTGGCATTCCAATATTGAGGAGTATAGGCCTGTGGTCACTACCTATGTCTTCAAGTTAGGGGTGCACTGGATAGTCCCTCCGGCTCCGGCTTCTGCCGAATATCCGGCATTTTTTACTATCTGGTGCTATTCGGCTCACTATTCGGATATCACTACCGGATAGTAAACCGGATAGTAAAAAATACACCTATTTAATATGCATAAAGTGGACCTCGTTCCATTACTGTCTGTTATAGAATGTATTAATGCTTATATGAAAACAAAATAATGTGCTTAGAAATAGAGCCATTATGCATATGCACCAAATATCATTTGTTATAAAGACAAGGCATGTTAATAACTTAATATAAATAGAGATGAAACTTTACATCATAAATGCGCTTTACATACAGAGCAGCAATGGCTGGCACTTTTTTCAATTTGTCTTGACCTTTGAGTAAGTTAGTTAACATGTTAAAATGCTACATTCCTTGACTATGTCATGCTGACCAGACGTCTGTCTAGCTGTGCGGGTATATCTCCAGAGGTAGAGATGAACAACTCCCACCCCTTTAGTCCATCACATTGAGGTTTTTTTTATAGGCAGGTGACCACAAGTTAAATACGATGGACGTAGGTTTAATGTCAGCGTATTGACACTCTCTAGTGGTCACACCATTCGAGGGAACTGAGTTTGTTTACTTAGTAGTTAATCTTTATTGGGGGGGGGGGGCTGGACTACAAGAGCCACACCTCTAAGGTAACCAGGTATATTTCTAGATGAACATCTCCCTCCCCCTTTTATTTGTTTAGCCCATCACATTGAGTTAATTGATTGACAGGTGAACCCAAGTCAGATACGATGGACGTAAGCACTCTCTAGAGGTCACACGAGGGAACTAGGTTTGATATTGGGTGGTGGACTAGACTTTACATTATAAATTCGTATTACATACGTAGCAGTGATGTCTGGCACACTTTAAAAGCTTGTCTTGACCTTTGAGTGGTCTAGTAACCATGTAATATTTCTTAACTATGTCAAGCTGATTGTCTAGATGTGCGAGTATATCTCCAGAGGTAGAGATGAGCAACCCCCACCTCATTTTGTTTGTTTAGTCCATAACATTGAGTTCACAGATAGGCAGCTGACCACATTAAGCCAGATGTCAACGTGTTGACACTTTCCAGAGGTCACATCTTATGAGGGAACTGAGTTTGTTTACTTGGAGTAGAATTTTTATTAGGGGCGGGAATACAAGCCAAATCTCTATAAGGTTAATCTGGTATGAGTTTGTTTATTATGAGATAAGTTGTCAATCAAGGGTCTGGAACACAAGCCACACCATTTATACTATTGGCCGGGACAATAAGTTTGTTTACTTTAAGTCTCAATTAGGAGGCTGGACTACAAGCCAAACAGACACTGACCAGGGTTATCTTTAAAGGGAAGGCTAAAGAGACTCATCACCCCCTACTTCTTATTTGTTTAATCCATGACAATGTATTGATAGACATTAACCATTCTTAAGCCAGAATGGATTAACGCAGATTGTTGAGAAATATTGACACTGTCTAGAGGTCACTAGATGATGAGACTAAGTTTGTTTACTTGGAGAGAAATGTCATTTAGGGCGCTGAAAACATGTTCGTTGCGCAATAAAATAAAACAAATATGTGCATGTGTGCGTGTATGTATTTTTTCCCCTTGTATTAAAACTTTTAGAAAGAAAACTAATATCATTGTTTTAATCTATTGACTTAATATATTAAGGAAAACCTTACAGTAACATTTAACATCACAGAAAATAAATTGATCTAAAGCACCACAATTAGATCTAGCAAACAAAGAAAAAATATGCTGGAATGTTAAGAAACACTTGACCTCTGTAACTAAGGTACAGATATAATTTATCTATATGCTTGACTGACCATGCCAATGTGTTATCTTTTTTCGCCTGCACACTAAACACTGTTGCATATGCCCAAGAACAAAAACGCATGATGGTCAACACCATCATCTATACACACTACACTAGGACTACATGTGTAGGCTCACTAAGTCTATCTGACCAGATTGTTACTATCAGTCGAACACAGAGTCTATTTATGTTGTTTTTTTGGTACGGAGGGTGTGAATGAGTTTTTTTTCTTCTATAGTTGATTTTCGTGATTTTCTTAGATCTATATAACAGTAGATCTAAACATAGATACCAATAATAGGCCTACAGACTACAATTAAATCTATGCTTCGCAACATTTAAGGCTCAGGCTATGAGTAGGTATAATAGATGTTCCTGCTGTTAATAAAATATCGTTTGCCGCAAATGGATTAATAAATATATGAACTACTACGCTTCAGATTCCAACTATTAACTAACAGCTATCAGTATTAATCCCTTGAAGCCAGAACCAGAAGCAGTCTTTGGACTTAAAATTACAAAGTCTGATGACCAGTTGTTGGTCAGAAATTCTTGAACACATAGCCTACATCCAACCACCATACAAGCCAGATGAGAGATTTACATTAGTAACTAGTTAAATATATACTAACATATTTTACATTGACCCTCCAACACACAGCCTTTATGGTTGGTGGCCTCGTACATGCTACACAGATTAATTTTTGTTTATAAATACTGTTAAGCTTGAATAAATCAATCAGTAACAGAGTTTAAAACAATAAGGTATATAAAAGGAAAAAAAATAATACCAACAAATATAGGTATGTTATTTAACAGTTTCGTAAAATGCTCAGCAATACAAGCTATTTACAAGACACTTAGGTCTCCGGCCCCGGCCGAATATCAAATTTTACTATCCGGTCATATCCGGCTCCGGCCGGATATCAAAAAGTACTATCCGGTGCACCCCTACTTCAAGTACTGTTATTTTAGAAGAGTCGGTAATGTCTGTAGATATAAAAGTTAGGTCAGGTCTGCTAGTTGGTTTGTGTGTTCTGTGGAGGAAAGTTGGAGGTGTAGTTTTGTTTTGCAGAAGGTGTAGGTTAGAGGCATTTGTTACATCCTCTACTTCTTTGCCACGCTTGTTGTAGTGTGGGTAGCCTAGGGAAGGTGTGTGTGCATTGAAGTCGCCAGCTATTATTGTCCTTGTGTAGTGTGGTAGTTGTATGTCTATTTCTGCTGTTGATGATGGTGGGCAATAGTAGTTTTTGATGGTGTACTTTGTTCCTCCTCTCCAAAGAAGTATTTCCTGCGTGTCGATGTCTGTATTGTTCTGTATTTGTTTTACTGTGGCTTGTGTGTCGTTTCTTATGAGGGTCATAATTCCCTGGCATTTGGTGCAAAGGCATCTGTACTGTGTGTAGCCTGTGATGTTTATTTTTTTCTTGGGCAGTAGTGTTTCTTGTAATAGCGCTATGTGTATATCATGCTTCTTGAGTATGAGTTGGAGTTCTTTTGTCTTGTTTAGATGTTGAGTTGCAAAAGGTTTAGGTGTTTGCTGCTAGTCTGTTTTTTATTTCCAGTAGCTGACTTATCACAGGCAGTCCTGGAAAAAACTGCCATGCGCAGACCTTTTACGAGGCGACGTCTGAGCTCGTATGGATTTCGTTAAATTCCTTGACATTTAGTGTAGGCTGGGTGTTTCCTCAGGCTTTTTAAAAATATATAAATATATAGACCCCGCATTTTAAGGGAGTTTTCGGTCTTGGCAATTTTCTCCAATACTGACATAAAAGGAAACATCTAGGTCTGAAGACTGTAACCGGAATATCCATGGGACAAGGTGGGGTTGGCCAATGGTCCATTCTCCGCCATCCATAGAGCTCTCCAAATGGAACTTTTCTGCAGTAGAAAGCTTAAAGTGGACTGTGCCCTGGGTATGCTCTGTGGAATCGTCACATCCTGGATCCAGGCCCCTTCACGATATCACATTCACCAGATTTAGAAAAAAAACACTTCATGATGGGTTTATGTCTAGCATTAGAATGTAGTGAGACAAGGACCTCCGTCTGGTGTAGTGCAATCCAGACCTCTGTCAAAAAGCACCTAGAGGGGGGGAAGGTCCACTATTATTCACTTAGTGAAATGCAAGTGGAAAGGCAGTGGGGTTATTTATTTCTCTTGGTCATTTCCAAGCCCCGATACCCACACGGGGGAGTATCACCACAGAGTGGAGGTTTGGAGTCAGAGTTTTCCTTCTCCTAGCTAAACAAAGCTAAACTGGTTTTGAGGCGCCAGTGTTCCGCCTTTCATCCCTTCTCCTGTCAGTTTGTAAGAACAGGTTCCGCCGGATTTTTGAGAAAATCACACGTGAAGGCCAGGAGCTGGATTTGACTGTCAGAGGCATTTAGAGACGCAAGCCATGGGAGCATTTCTTGGAAAGTGGGTGCTTATCCCCACTTTCACCACCGGCATTGACAGTCCTTTGGAACACTACAGCAGTATTTATAGATTTGCAGCAAGCCTATGATAGAGTGTGGAGAAAAGGTCTATTTTTGAAGATGAAAAAAATGGGCATCCATGGAAAAATGTACAGCTGGATCAGGGCATTCTTAAAAAACAGAACCATCCAAACCCGATTCGATGGTGCCATCTCTAGTAAAAAAAGTTTGGAAGAAGGACTACCACAAGGTTCAGCCCTTAGCTGCACTCTCTTTCTAATCTTCATGAATGACCTCCCGGACCTCATTTCGGTCAATAAGGCACTTTATGCAGACGACCTTTTAATTTGGACTACAGAGAAATATCCAGTGCTGACTAGATCCAAACTAAATAGAGCCCTCACAACTATCTCCACATATTCAAAATTATGGAAAATGGAAATAAACAAAGAAAAGTCAGTTTATTCAATCTTTAGCCACAGCAACAAAACAGCAAAAAGAAACTACATCCTAAAAATAGACTCTCAGCCAATAAATAAAGAAGAAAATCCAACATATCTTGGTGTAAAACTAGACCAAAGACTGTCTCTAAAACACTTTATGGCAGATTTAAAAGAAAAGGCATCACAAAGATTAAACATAATAAAACACCTAGCAGGAACATCCTGGGGAGCTGAAAAGAAAACCTTAAGACAGTTATACACTGGATATGTCAGATCTGTAATGGATAACTGTCTCTCCATACAAGTAGCTGCCAACAAAACCTATCAATCATCATTAGATACAATCCAAAACCAAGCCTTGCAGTTAATTAGTGGAGGTATGAGAACTACTCCCACAGCAGCCTGTGAAATAGACTCCAATATTGAACCTCTTAAGTTAAGGTGCATCAGAGCAGCATTAGAAGCTATTGAGAGATACAGAAGGTTGGAGGACGATCATCCAAATAAATTACTAACACAGAGAAATAGGAAAAACAACCAAAAAAAGCAAAGGACTCTGATCCAACTTACTGACGAACTAGCCCTAAAACACCACCTACCCAATAACAGAGAAAAAAATTACCAGGTTTTCAAACATTACACCCGGACTAAACTACAAACAACCAACCATCAAAACACATTTACTAAATTTAACAAAAGAATCAAATCCACTGGAGCTCAAAGTAGGCACGCTTGAAACAATCGAAAGCTATCAATAAACAGCTATCCATATTTATACAGACGGATCGGCTTTCAAAGCTACCATCAATGCTGGTCTTGGTGCCTTCCTGGTCTTCCCTAAAAATAAACACTTTGAGATAAGTGCACCCTATGGTGATTACTGCTCAAACTTCCAAGCCGAAATTGAGGCAATTACCATAGCACTCCAGACAGTGGAAAACAAATTATATGAAGGAGTGCAACCACCATCAGATATTGTTGTCTTTACAGACTCCCAATCTACTCTGCAAGCACTTAACAACAGCACCTTAAACAGCCCAAGAGAGTTGACAACACTCATTGTGATAATCCACCAGAAGATATCAAAATTAAATATCAATATTACACTACAGTGGATCCCTGGACACATTGGCATCATGAGAAATGAAAAGGCAGATAAGCTATCAAAGGCAGGTTCATCTATGGAACAACCAGACCTCACCCTAAGGTGTTAGTCAACAATCACAAAGAGGAGTGGCTCAACCAATGGGCATCAGGAAACACAGGCAGAGCCATGTACAGAGAAATGACTACGCCTAACAAACTGGACAGTATTAACTTCCTCCCCCGCAAAGAACAATCTACAATCTTCCAACTAAGAACAGGACACACACCACTATTAAATTACCACCTGAACAAAATAAACTCCACACAACTACCCCTTTGCAGACATTGCGCCCACCCCTTTGAAACCGTAAACCATATCCTCTTTGAATGCCCCTCCCTAATCCACCTTAGGCAGACCCTACTTCCACTACAGCCCAACATAACCAACACCCTGTACGGCAGTGCTGAACAACTGAAGAAAACAGCACACTTTTTTTCCTTGGCAGTCTGCAAAAGAGCTCACAGCTCAGCAGCAATAAAGCTGGCTAGAAGAAGAAGAAGAATGGCATAATGTGAGATCTAGTCAGTTTCATCAGGAAACCAAGCACTTCACTACTCTGCTACCATGTATATTCCTCAAAACCTAATCTTGTGAACTTTAAATGTGTAAGAATCCTGTATCTTGATATTTGCATACTCTTGTATCCTTGAACTTTTCTAAATGACTTTTTTTTTTTTTTTTGTATCGCAGAACACTGATGCCTCTCCGTAAGTTGGCCTGCATTAGCCGTAAATGAAGATGATGTTAGAATGAAAACAATTGAGAAGGTCATTCGCAAGTTAAAGGCAACTTTGGTATCAAACATTTTCCTAGAGATAGGTACAAAACAGCTATAAAGGACAAAAATAGAAAGTATTACCGCCCTGCTGAAATTAAGGTATGAGTTTAAAAAAAAATAGTTCTTACTTTACATTTACACGCTTTGTTTTAAGTTTGTACATTTTTGTTTCAAGTTTCTCAGTACTGTTTTTTTAACTCTTCAAATAAAACACAAATGTATCAAAACTACAGTTACAATTATTATTCTCCCATTTTTTTTATATATAATTCCAAGAATTAAAATGGAAAGTAAATTATTTAAAAAGAAAAGATGATTGATTTGTCTGTGTAGTCTCACTTCCCTTTATCTCACTCAGATCAAATGTATTTTCAAAACAGTGGGGTTTCAAAATACTTTGTGTCTTATATGCTGGAATTACAAAGTTGTCTTAGAATATTGAACATTTAGACAAGTAATTCTTTTAGTACTACTATTAGAGTCTACAGATATTGGGTTAAAACCAAATTGTTAATTTTTTTCTATCAACAGTTTTTATTATGGGACAAAAATTTTTTTTTCTAATAAAAAAAATGAGTGTTTTATCAAATTATCAAAAAAGTGTTTGATTAAATAACATTTGTATGGGTCAATGAGATTATATTGTTCTATTAGCTGCTCCAATAACTTAATAATTGTGAAACATCTCTCTTCTACAGTTTTGATGGGATTGAATTTGATGGACCTAAGATGTCATTTTAATTGATTTACAGTAAGTTTTTTTTTTCTTTTAATTAAGTTTTAAAAAAAAGGTTGCTTCTCATTTGCCTTAATTGTTAGCACACTCATGACAAAATAATTAATCAATATGTCATTTACTACACCATGAAGTAATAGTACCTCTCCCACAATTTAAATTAATCTACCCAAAGAACCCAACTATGTTTGAAAAAAAAAAAAGATTATATTTATGAAAAGTACTAAAAAAACAACATTTTTGTTTTAATTGGTTTTAAAAATTGTTATTTGTTCTGGTACAGGTGCATTTCAACTAAGCACAAAGCCTCCCTATCTTATCTTATATAATACAGACGTTACTTCAAAAAAGAACATGATTACGTCCTACGCGTCATGCATTTAGTCATGCAAATTAACCAATGACTTAAATTCTGCCAAGTCACTGGTTTTCCTGGCTAGCTCAGGAAAGGCTAGCTCCCTATTTCAGATAAATAAGTTTCTTTTATAATGTGCTTCAACAGAGCCCTGATGTTCACCTGTCCAATTCATGATGGGTTTTGAAAAAGGAAAAAAAAATATTCTTAGAATAATTGAAAATGATAGAGCCTAGCCTACTGAATGAAACCTGTCCCACGTCTCTAGTGTCATTTCAACCCATACTTATACAAAGTCAATTGCTACATTTAAGATTATCTTAAAATATTTGTTTGATTTTCAGTTTATAAGCACAGTAAGACTTTCTGATCTTTTGGCATCATTTTACATAGCTCAGGTAAGGCTCATTTTTCTTGTTTGTTTTACTTTACTACCTTAATGTAAAAGTATTTGATCAGTAGTTGTTTTTTTTAAAGGCTAAAAAATCTTTCAAAACCTTCCTTGGCTTTTTTGAAGGATCATCTGAATCATCTTCTTCCTCGTTCTTATTTTTGTGCTGGAGCATTCAGATGACTTAACCAATATTTTATATCAACTGAGCAGTGGTTTTAATCAGGGATCTCTCCATATAGTTTTCTTTCTTTTGGGGTGTTTTGAGGTCAGTGTCTTGTACAGGCCTCATGGTAAAGAGAACAGTTTTGAAGGACATTCTCTGGTGACACTCCACATAGGCAGATTTCACTGGTTCCAATTTTGAGCTTCCGGTACATATGTTGTCTCATTCTGTTGTGTCCAGTCCTGAGTCGAAAGATTAGGCATTGATCTTGTCAGGATAGCTTATAATAGGCATCATCTTTCTTGTCTGAATCATCTAAAATAAAACATCTATTAACAGCTCACATCATATTTAATGATTATTATAATTCATAGGACACATCTGTCCTCTAGGTGGCACATTCCATTTTTTTGTGCCTTTCTGATGAGCTTGGAATGTTTGGCTGCATACTGGGTAAATGTAAGGCTGTGTGGATTTCTATTTTTCTTCTTTCAAGGCTTTTTTTTTTTTCTTTATCCTTTGCAGTTTGTGCTCCTATTCTCATAGTGTGGTGTCCATATGCTCTATCATTTAGAGCTAAGCTTCATGGCATGCCTTCTATACACTGTCCATGATTCAAAGCATAGAGAATTGTTGAGAGGAAAAGTCAGACTGACCTCTAGTTAAGTTTGTATGGTGATGGCTTCTCTGTGCCAGACACTTTTGGTCATTCTGTCTTAGCTATTTGGGAGTCTATGTCTAGGTATCATTATGTGTCAGAACCAAGTTTAAGCTTGACATTTTAAGTTCCTAAGTTAATTGATCAGCAAACCTTTCTTCTCTACTATATCATGTAATGTATGCTAAAAATGGTTGTTGTTTTTTTTTTCAATATGTAAACAAATATTTAGTGAGGATAAGACAGTTCAAATGTTTTTTTTTTGTTTTGAAGAAGACAGAAACTGCCACACAGTCTGCTCTGAACTCCCAAGAGTACTCCAAATTACCAGGTAAAAGTTTGTGATAGGATCTAGTAACTGTTGATTATTATGAACGAATAATAAAAGACTGGATATAACTTATAAGACATGAAATCAGCTGTTTAATCTAACGCCATATTGGTTGACAACAACAGTTACAAGGGATGTTACTCCCAAACACTGATTGGTGCAACCTATATAAAACACACATCAACATCCTTCCCTTTCTATAGCTAACAAAATACATATCAGAAATATTTGCAATTAAAATAACAAACATTAATAACTCATCATATTTTATAAATATTATAACAACTAAAAAAATAAAAATAAATTTCAATTGAGAGTTTGACACATATAGAATAAATATTTCAACATGCATATTAATATTGTCATAAAAATTCTTAGTACATATCATAATCCCTATGCCACACATGTCTATTTGTTTCTCGAGTGCTAGTTCTTGTTGGCATATTTCTATCACAATTATTGTCTGGTACATGAGAAACTACTTCAGACTGTGATGCATGTTGAGAACAGTTATCAGAGAAATCTGGCCTTTCATTATCATCATCATCATCCAAGACATTCCCATCATAGACATCTGTGTCAGTGTCTTTCAAAATAGTTTTACTTGGCCTAATATGAAATCTGTTGCGTATGTAGATTCCTCCATTATCTCCCTTGATCTTATAAGATCTTGGAGATGGATGTTCCCTGATCATTCCAGGATACCATCCAGTTTGACCTGGGTTTTGGTAATAAATAGTTTGCCCTAGATGGAGTTTTGGTAAATCCCGAGCTTGCTTATCATATTGTCTTTTTACTTGTCGTTTGTAATTCTCTTTCTTCTCAGCTACAACATGTTCACTTAAACACTTTGACGTGCTGGGAATCAATGTCTGAGGACTTCTTTTGAGGCACATTTCAGCTGGGCTAAATCCAGTACATTTCCGAGGTGTATTTCTGAGTTCCCAGTAAAGCTTCATATGGATCATCACCATTATGATTAGTTTTCAGTATTAAATTCTTCATTATCTTTACAGCAGCTTCCGCCTTCCCATTTGTTCTCGGATAACCAGGATCTGATCTGATGTGATTGATGTTCCATCGCCTTGTGAATCTCAAAAACTCATTTGAACTAAATTGTGGACCTCCATCTGTTATTAACATTTTTGGAGCACCAAAACGAGCAAATTGTTGTCACAGTCCAGTTTTAGAACCACTGCGACATGATGTGACACTCAGTCACCCATTGTAATATTCCGTGCTGAGAACACGTGAATAAGTTAAAGGACTCTAAAATAAGGGTCAATGTTAACTAGTTAGTGAAGAACTCCAGCAGAGAGTGGATGTACGATTTTCTCTGTCTGTAATATGTACCTTAATGAATTTGATCTTATGTTAACTTGAGAGATTTCTTCGGACTTATATTGTGAACATTTCATTGATGTGATTACCTATTCTACATGGCATGAGCAGCCAGTATTTATTGGTTTATATTTTGTGACTTCTGAAGTCGCCAGTATATTTTGTGAATTATATTTTATGTATAATAAAATTATCGTCTGCTACAAGAGCATTTATTAATGTTTCGGAACGTTTGTGCTTGAAGAGTTCAGTACGCTAGTATACGCACGCACCTGCAAATATAGTGCGTATGAGAGAGTATCTACTTAAGGAACAATACCTACAACACACGGACACATTCACGTCGTCACGCCTACAACTAAAACTAGGCAGCGACATTTGGTGGCCAGTAAAGGTGTCTTAAAAGACAAGTGAACCTGCACGTTCTCAACGGATCTCAATCGCCTCTATAGTAAACAGCGCAAAACTACACCTTAGACCGGTACTTTTTTCTCAAGATGGCGTCTAACTAAACAAGGACCAAATCCAGCCTGCCCACAAGATCTACAAGGAAATCAAGGTATTTACAAGGCATTGCTGTCCAACCTGTAATAAAGCAAGCCATAAAACATCACTAGATCTAGATTTGAACTCGGTGTCAAAACGCCACAGAACGCACTTGCCTGATCGCCACTGGCTAGACAAGATTCCAACACATGTTGAAATTCAGGTCATCTCTAACTAGATCTAGGTCATCATAAACTAGTTAGACATCAACACCAGTCACGCCATTACATGCAGACCGAATCATTCAAGTAACCTAAATAGCTTTGCCAAAGCTATTCTACATCTGCATGCTGAGATCCATTCAACTTAATCAACCCTGTTCCTAGATCTACCTGTGACACCTGTGTGAAACCGAAAGCAGAAGACGACTCTATTCCTAACTAGAGCTACAGGTGTCGTCTGAAAGAAAGAGCTATACCATTCAAGACATCGTTTGATGACAGATACACCGCTTCATCACTAGTGCTCGCCACTATTCATCATTGGCACACTCGCACCTTGACATGGTCGTACCATTCAGGTCTTGTAGAGAAATAGCTCTCAGCTGAGACATTCTCTTACTTATGGTCAATATTTTTTTTTCAGCATACTGATGGATATCCTGATTTGATGTTATTTATTTGGGCTACTTAGGAGTAATACATAGCCTAATATACAAGTAACTGTACAAGTTCTATCTTTCCAAGAACTGGATTATATTAATTTCAACTAACAGAAGCCCCTAGTAAGTAATTATCTTGGATTACCTAGTTGTGAACTTCCTAACCACTGTGGATTATTATTTTGGAGTACTTGACAGAACTTGTATTAATTGTAAATTTGAGCATTTGAGCCATCTTATGGCATTGAACTGGATTATTTTTCTACTACCACTTTAATGCTCATAGTGACATGTATTCTTAAATTGGATTACTTATACATGGATTATTGAACCACTCAAGCTGTAATTGCATTTGACAAGCTACAAGAGAGAAGACGATTAAACTACACTAGTCAACAAGAAAAGAGTCTGTAAGTCATTATTAACAAATTAAATACATGCATATGATTATAAAGTACATGGATTTTGCTTTGATATAGCAGTAATTAAACTTGATTGTTAGTAGAGTTAGTAATTGATAACTCTTGGCATTCTTGTAGCCATATTTTGATTTCATTTCTCTACGTGTTTTTTTGAGGGTGGCTGGAGAGGGACTATTTTATGAACTATCATAACAATAGGATCTATTAGGGTCTATCCTATTTGTTCTTTAACCTCTATAAGGCCCAATGCGTTTGAGGCTCTCCTTGTTGGTACGGAGGTCATAGAATATAGTGGGAAAATATTTATTTAGCTGTTGAGTCTTGTTTGTATTTCTGTCAGTGTACTTAATCTGTATCTATATTGTTGTTTGTTTAAAAGTCCTGTATCCATATATCTGTATTTCTCCTGTCACATTTCTACTTTTTATTAATTTCTTTAAAAGCAGACTGTGTTGTTCTCTATATTGTTTCTGTGTTTGTCCTTTTACTTATACTGTACATATATTTCTTTCTTTTACTAATTTACATTTTTTACTATTTTACTTTGGCACAACAGCACACATGTATAACATATGTTGATATTTATGACTATTGAATTTGAATAGTTTATAATTGAGTAACTAATGAGTAAATTTTGATCTAGATCGATACATTTGTTTGACAATTCTCATTACATTCTGTCATTACATTATAACCATTGATTGAAATTTTTTATTATTGTATAATACACACATGTAAAATAATTGACACACACTGTATTAATAAGCATAACACAGTACATTCTTCCTCACTTAATTAACTAATTATTTTGAGCACACAAAGCATTAAACATGTCTTCCTATGACAAAATTTTAGAACTAGTGAAAGTCATGGAACTAGAAGGGGATGAGAAAAAGGAATTTATCAAAAAAGAATTAGAAAAGGCTGAAAAGAGAGAAAGGGAGGAAAGAGATAGGGCTGATAAAGAAAAAGATAGAATAGAAAAGGATAAAGATAGGGAAGAAAGAGCTGCTGAAAGAGCTCATCAAAAAGAATTAAAAGAACTAGAAACTAAACAAAGAGAAAGCCAGGACAAAGTAGAGTTAGCCAAACTAGAAGCTGCCAAACAAATCCCAACATTATAACCCAACAGTCTACAACAAAGCCATTCATCTCTAAATTCCATAAATACAATTCAAAAGATGAAACACTTGAAAACTATTTAGTCCAATTTGAGCATATTGCCTCAACTTATAATCTTAACAATGAGGACATGGCCAAACACCTACTAGCAAACTTGTCGGGAGAACCCCTCAACATCATTTCCACTTTAACTGTAGACCAAAAGAAAGACTATGCGGCAGTAAAGACTAGATTACTAGAGCACTTCGGGAAAAATTCAGACTTCTATCGTAAGCTGTTCAGGGACACTAAATTGAAAAAAGATGGGGACTTTAATAGAATAATATTCGACATGAGGACTAATATGATAAAATGGTTAGAGCTAGCAAAATGTGACATCTAGGACCCGACACAAATCCTAGACATGCTACTTATTGACAATGTCCTCAACAACGTGACAGACTTGGTATTTACTTTCCTTAAAGAAAAAAAGATCGAGACAGAGACTGAACTGATAACGAATCTAAATTTATTTAAAGACAGTCACCCTGGACACACGATTGACAAAAGAGACCTACACCAACTTGTAGCCACAGCAACAACATTCAACAACAACAACAATGATAAATTCAAATGGTCTAACACCAAGACTTGTTTCAATTGTGGGAGAAAAGGCCACGTGAAAAACCAATGCAAAGCTCCTATAAACTACAGTAACAATTACAGATGCAGAAGCTACACTAATTTCTACAACCCAAACAGCTACAAGCACAACAATAATTACAATAATAGACCATATAGACCACACCAGAGTGCAAGTCCCAATGAAAGAAGAAATTTTGCAAACAGTTACCAACACAATAGCTATAATAGAAACAACAGACATTCTAGAAGGGACCAATTTAACTACCACACAAACAACCACCCAAATAACTACAATAGCGGAAATAGAAACAATAGAAACAACAATGGCAATAACACCAACACCCATAGAGAGGAAAATGTAGCCTATATGCAATCAAATAAGTCCAAAATAAAAGTCTTCCCATCCTATGTCAATTCTAAAGAAGTGGGAGCAATTCGTGACAGTGGAGCCACGGCAATCATAGTTAAAGCCTCTTTAGTTGAACCAGGACAGTATCTAGAAGATACAGTAAAAGTGACCTATGCAAACATACAAAAATTTGACATTTGCAAAACCGCTAAAGTCCTAATAGAATCACCCTGGATTACAGGAGAACTAGAAGCCATAGTCATGGACACCCCAGCACAAGATCTAATAATAGGCAATGTAGAAGGTGTAAAAGATCCAACACTAGAAGAAGTTATGCAATGGGCGGAAGATAGACAAAAGTATTCCCTATTCAAGCATGAGGCATTATTAGTTGAAACCATATCACACGAAAAAATAACACCAGAAATAGAATGCCCCACTGTATTACTTAATGAAATAGGTATAACTAGGGAGGAACTAATAGCAATGCAGAAAAATGACACCACAATACAAGACCTCTTAAGCAAAGATTATAACAAGATAAATTTAAATAACCACCATATAGAAATTAACAACTTAGCCATTAGATATAACAGGAAAGAAAACTGTACTAGACTTCAAATACTGATCCCTAAAACTTTAAGAGCTAAAATATTAAATATGGCACATGATGACCCCACAGCAGGACACCTAGGAAAAAAAAAAGTATATGCTAAGATAGCCAACAAATTCTTCTGGCCAAAGATGGGAAAGGACATTAAGAACTATGTAAACAGTTGCACAGAATGTGCCAAACAAAAAACAGTGACTAGAGCCCCATTAGAAAAATCAGATAAATCTCACTATTTTTGGGACAAAATTGCCATGGACATAATGGGACCCCTAACTACCAGCAGTAAATGGAATAAATATATTTTGGGTATCATTGACATGTCCACTAGATGGGCAGAGGCATTTCCTCTAAAAGATATAAAGGCTATTGACATATGTAATTGTTTAAAAACACTTTTTCTTAAATTTGGATTCCCTAATAAGTTACTGTCAGACAATGCATCAAACTTTAAGTCCCACCTTAACCAGGCATTTGCAGAAATGACTAACATCCGCCTAGTCCATAGCACTATCTACTCACCACAGGGAAATGGAGTCATAGAGAAATGGAACAGAACTGTAAAACAGATGATATGTAAGCTAGAAAGAGACTCAATGAGTACCTGGGACCAGACTCTTAGCTATGCTATATTTGCCTACAACACTAGCATCCATGAAACCACCAAATTCAGCCCCTATGAGCTTGTATTTAACAGAAAACCTAAAGGACCTTTAGAGTTATGGGCCGACAACATGTTAAACTTAGAGAACATAGAACAGTACCATCCTTGGATAATTCAGACCAAACAACAGCTTAGACAAGGAATAAAACTAGCAGAGATAAACATGGACAAAAATCTAGAAAGGCATAGGAAAATAAAAAACAGAAATAGAAAACTAAGAACACTAAATGTAGGTGACCAAATTTTTGTTAAGATAGAAAACAAACACTGTAAAGATAAGAATGAGGGACCATTTAAAGTTATAGAGAGAATTAATAACAAAGTGTACATCATTGATAAAGATGGTAGAGAATGCAAACTCAATATTGATAAACTTGTTAAATTGGATAAGAGACAAATAACTGACACAGATATAATTGAACTTGATGTAGAAACCAAACACAACATACAAGAACATATAGCAAGCACCATAAACACCACACACAACAGTAGTCCAAATATTGAAAATGATATGTTACAGAATTTGACAGTTAAATATAGTGATGTAATTACACAAAAGCTAGGATGTACCAATCTGATAGAACACACAATAAAACTCAACAAAGCACTACCAACTAAGACAAAAGCCTATAGTATCCCCAAAGCATACGAGGACCTAGTTAGAACAGAAATGACCAACTTAATCAAAGATGGGAAGATAGAGAGATCAGAAACATGTAAATATGCATCACCCATGGTCATTGTAAAAAAGAAAGACAGTGGAGTAAGAATCTGCTGTGACTTTAGAGAAATAAACAAATGCACAATCATAGACCCAGAACCCCTACCAGACACTGACAGTATAATTACAACTTTAAGTAAATCATCCCTATTCACAACAATGGACTTAAACAGAGGATTCTGGCAGATTAAAATGGACCCTGACTCTAAGGAAATTACTGCATTCAAATGCACTATGCCAGGCCTAGAAGGTATCTATGTCTGGAATGTCATGCCATTCGGCTTAATAAATAGTACAGCCACATTTCAGAAATGCATGTCAAAATTATTAGAAGGCATAAATAATGTATTGTCTTATGTAGATGACATTTGTGTTTTCACCAACTCACAACAGGAACACATTCATGTACTAGAGCAAATATTTTCAAGACTAAGAACACACAACATGACATTAGCCCCCAAGAAATTAAACCTAGCCAAGCCTGAAATCCCATTCTTAGGATATTGCATTACCAATGACAAAATCACACCCACTGAAACAAACCTAACAAAGATTAAAAACATAAAAGAACCTAGGACTAAGAAAGACATGAGATCATTATTAGGACTTTGCAACTTTTATAGAAAGTTCATTCCAAATTATGCACAGATAATTGAACCCCTTGTTGAATTTACTAAAAAGAAGCATGGAAACACAATTTGTATGGATGAAAAAAGTAGACTAGCATTAAGCAACTTAAATAATTAATGAGAAACTAGAATTAGCCAGTATTGACCCAACATCAACAATATCACTATACACTGATGCCTCCAACACTGGTATTGGGGCATGCTTACTACAGCAAAGAGAGTCATTTTTTAAGCCAATAGTACACATCAGTAGAACACTATCTGAAACAGAAAGAAAATACTCAGTGATTGAAAAAGAATTATTAGCCATTGTATGGTCAGTTGTAAAACTCAAGAATTACTTGTTAGGAAGATTTTTCAGCATTAAGTGTGATCATAAACCATTACTGGCACTAAAAAGAAAAGAGCTAAAAAATGACAGGATAAACAGATGGACACTCATTCTCTCAGATTACAAATTTGACTTACAAAGCATTCCAGGACATGAAAATGTAATAGCTGACTTTTTATCCAGATACATAATACATGAAAATGAAGCAAGTGATAATAATGACATTAAACACATCAGCCAGGACATTCTGATAGAGTAAATAACCAGTACAAATCATTTAGAACCAAGTAGTAGTAGTCAACTAAGTCAACTTAACATTCTACACATTTTTCAAATAGGTCATGACACTTTATTGTTACATTTTTCTCTTGGGTCATCATGACACTTCAATTGCTATTGACCTATTATGCTTATGATCAATAACAGATCATCTATTTACTCATTGTATTTTATTGTCAACTTGTAATATGACAAATACCAGATGTGTTTATTTTGTGTGTACATATTTTGTTTTACTACTGAGCATGCACAGCAATGTAAACAATGAGATGTAAACTACTTGAACTGTTGACCTGAATTTTTTTTTCAAAACAATGTAAATATTGTCTAAAATTTTTTACATACCTGAATACTACAATGAATGTTTATAAACATGGAAATTTGTTTACTATTGTACTTCAATACTACACTCAGACTATTTATAGTAGTCTTATGCAAGGTCAACCTTGAACTGGATTGACATGTCTCTAATTTTTTTTATTTTTCTTGATGATGGCAAAACTTAGAATAATATTTTGACACAGCACATCACAATTGTAAATAAACATTAATTTTTTTCTGTAATCATTTTGAGTAAATTTACTCAGTGTGTCAAATGATACACATTGATAATGTTGTGCATCTACAATTATAGTAAAACATTGGATGTGGTATAACTTATATATTTTTTTCCTTTTTTATATTGATTAGCATGTGATTGCATGTACAAATTTTTTCAGTACAAATGTATGCATAAAGCTGTTAACACTTGATGGAGGTACTTTTCATTACAATTAGTCTGATATTTCAGTGATTTTGCTCTCAGTGAATTAAGTATATAAATGATTATACATTTTGGACTCAGTAATTTATATGATGTTATACATAATTACTAAGATTATATAAGATGATATGAGCAATTGAAGTGAACTTACAACACTTCATGGAATAAGGTACTAAGCTCATATATATATTTGTACAGTGATATTGATGTAAAATATACTTGTCAAAGATTTTTGGTCAAAAATCTTTTTGGAGTGTGGGGCGTATGTCACAGTCCAGTTTTAGAACCTCTGTGACATGATGTGACACTCAGTCACCCATTGTAATATTCCGTGCTGAGAACACGTGAATAAGTTAAAGGACTCTAAAATAAGGGTCAATGTTAACTAGTTAGTGAAGAACTCCAGCAGAGAGTGGATGTACGATTTTCTCTGTCTGTAATATGTACCTTAATGAATTTGATCTTATGTTAACTTGAGAGATTTCTTCGGACTTATATTGTGAACATTTCATTGATGTGATTACCTATTCTACATGGCATGAGCAGCCAGTATTTATTGGTTTATATTTTGTGACGGCTGAAGTCGCTAGTATATTTTGTGAATTATATTTTATGTATAATAAAATTATCGTCTGCTACAAGAGCATTTATTAATGTTTCGGAACGTTTGTGCTTGAAGAGTTCAGTACGCTAGTATACGCACGCACCTGCAAATATAGTGCGTATGAGAGAGTATCTACTTAAGGAACAATACCTACAACACACGGACACATTCACGTCGTCATGCCTACAACTAAAACTAGGCAGCGACAATTGTCCTTTTAATTTTCTAATCACATCTTGTGATGTTGTTGTTGAAAGATAATCATACTCAGTAAAATTAGAGTAATAATCAACAGTAATTAGATACCGTCTTCCATCCACTTCCATCAGGTCAGCTCCAACTTTTTCCCATGGAACATTTCCTTCATCATGTTGTATAAGTGTTTCTCTCTGGTTCATAGGTTTTCTTTCTTGACAAGCAGTGCATGTCTGCCATCTGCTTTATTTCATCAGCCATGCCTGGCCAGAATATCGTCTGTTGGGGCCTCCTCATCATTCCATCATATGCAATGTGTGCTGTGTGCAGGATTTTCTTCATTTCTTGACGCATACTGAAAGGTATGACTATTCTTTCTCCTTTCAAAATTACTCCATTACTAAGTCCCAAAGTATCAGCAAAATCAAAATATGTACTTATCATGTTGTCTAAATCTTGTTTTCTTTGAGGCCATCCATTCATAATTTGCTTTGATAATTTATTTAATGTGTCATCTAAGTCTGTTTCTTGTTTTATTCTTTCTAATAATGGATCCGGTATGTCCACAACTTGTGTCTGGCATATGTTAAAAACTTCATCTTGCTTCTCTTCTTGATCGCACAGTCGTGATAATGTGTTAGCAATGTGTAAACTGTTTCCTTCTACCCACTGAAATGAGAAATCATAACGTTTGCTCCTTAACATCAAGTTTTGTAATCTTCTTGGAGCCTGGTTTAGAGGCTTCCTTAAGATGTTTGCAAGTGGCTTATGATCATTTATTATTATGACATGTCTTCCAAATGTATATTGATTAAATCTTTCTAGCCCAAAAACCACGGCAAGTAGTTCTTTTTCAATGAGCCCATTGTTTTCAGTTGGTGTCAATGCTCTAGAGGCAAATTCTATTGGTTGTCCTTCTTGCATTAGTACAGCTCCAAGTCCATGTTGACTACTGTCCACTTGTATTTCCAGTTTCTTGTCAGGGTTGTAGAATATAAAAACTGGAGTATTGGTAATCATTGTTTTTATCTTGTTGAATGCCTCTTCACATTTTTCAGTCCATCTAAAATTGCAATCTTTCTTTGTTAGTTCTCTTAATGGTTGAGACACTTCGGCTAGATTGTTCAAAAATTTTGACAAATACTGCACCATTCCACATAATTTTCTTGCTTCCTGGCTATTTTCTGGTTTCTTCATTTCCAGAATAGCTTTGATCTTCTTTGTGTCAGGCTTTATGCCTTGTGCACTAATGCAGTGTCCCATGAAACTTATCTGGTCTTGTTTCTATACTGTTTTTGTTTCATTTGATTTAATGCGTTTCTCTTTGCATCTCTCTCTTAATCTCTTCAGTTTGTCAGAGTGATCTTTTTCTGCTTCTTCTTTGGACTGACCACATCCCACAATCACGATATCATCAGCCACATTAATGCATCCTTCTAATCCTAACAATGCTTCTGTTAACTTCTTCTGGAATATTTCTCCACTTACACTTAGTCCAAAAGGAAGTCTTGACCATCTGTACTGCCCATATGGTGTGATCATGGTTGTTAGTAGACTAGACTTTTCATCTAGACGTACATGCCAGTAAGCCTCCTTTACGTCCAATTTAGAAAATATTTTAGCATTTAGGAACTGTGGCATTACAGCTTCCAAAGTTGGTAACTTAAAATGTTCTCTTTTTAAAGCAGTGTTTAGATGTCTTGGTTCAATGCAGATCCTTAAATCCCCATTTGGCTTTTGAACCACAGCCATCTGGCTGACCCAATCTGTTGGTTCATTTACAGGAATTAATATTTTCCTTTTCACTAATGTCTCTATTTCTGCTTCCACTTTCTTTTGAAATGCAAATGGTATATTATGACAAGGTGATACCACCGGAGCTATGTTCTCATTGATAGTTAATGATGTTTCACCTAAATCTCCCAGATGACAATCCATTGTGTTTACTTGTGATATGAATCTATCTTCATTTAATGTGATCAGACTTAAACTTTGGCATGTTTTACGGCCTAATAAGCATTGATAGTGGTTCTCTACAACTGTGAATGTTACCAAATAGTTCTTTTTGTTTTTAGGATTTGTTATTATTAAGTTAGCAGTGCCCTCGGTTTTTAATTTGGAATTATTCCACATTGTTAATGTTTGAACACTCTTCTTAATTTGTGTCTTTTTAACATATTTCTTACATATAATGTTGACATCTGCTCCTGTGTCCAGTTGAAATCTTGTTTGTTGACTATTTATCATGAATAGTGCTGTCATTCTGTCCCTATTTATGTTTAACACATTAATTGAGTTTAATTGTTCCTCTTGGTCAAATTCATCCATTGCATTATGCATATGTATTTTATTCTTAGTCTTACACTTAACTGCAAAATGATTTTTGCCTTTGCATTTATTGCAATTTTTTCCCCAAGCTGGGCATGCTGTTCTGTTCACTGCATGTCTGCCTCCACAAAACCAGCAATCTATTAGGTTGTTTCTGTTGTCATTTTTCTTCTGTTCTATCTTATCTATCTTCACAACAGTTTCCTTATTTATCTCTGCCAATTCTTTTGCAGTTTGCTCGTAGGTTTGGCATATCTCTATGCACTTCTTCAAGGTAAGATCATCGTGATTCAGTAATCTCTCCTGCAATCTTTTCTCCACGGCGAATATAATCTTGTCTCTAATCATTCTATCCTTTTCTTTAAAATTACATTTTTCAGCCTGAGCTCTAAGCTGCGTAATGAACACATCACAAGATGACACCTTTTCTATGTTCCAAAATCTGAAACTTTCCAGAACTTCATTTTTTCTGGGGTTGTAATAGTCGTGTAATTTCTTTAGTAATATTTGCGGGTCATTTACATCTTCATTCTCATCATACTGCAACTACTCACAAATCTCTTGGGCCTGAGGTCCAGCACAATGTAGTATTATTGCTTTTTGTCTGATTTTAGGTTTTTCTTCAGCTCCTATTGCTAACAGTAACAGTTCCACTTGTCTTCTTCATTGGCGAAAGTTTTCACTGACATTACCTTCAGTCACATTTAACTCTGTTGGTGGTTTAAGTAGACCTTCTGCCATCTTCCACGAAAACTTCACTATAGTATATCTACCAAAACTGAATAACCCCGAGCCTTTATCTTATCTTATATAATACAGACGTTACTTCAAAAAAGAAGATGATTACGTCCTACGCGTCATGCATTTAGTCATGCATATTAACCAATGACTTAAATTCTGCCAAGTCACCAAGCCTTTCTCTATATATTCAATAATATTCTAGACTGAGACTCTGGAATCTACTAGATTCTAGATCTACACTTTTTATCTATTTTTTTTTTTTAATTTAACTAGATTTATATCACTGATATAAATCTAAATATAGTTCTTGTTACCACTGCCACCATGTTGATTATTATGAACGAATAATAACAAGACTCTGGATATAACTTATAAGACATGAAATCAGCTGTAACACACATCAACAGTAACTATAATATATTTGTAAAGTTAACAATAACTCTAATATAAGTGTTTGTATAAAATTATGCAATGACATTTTAACATGAGTTGTAAATTGTTTTTTTTAAGGCCCCTTCATATGTTGACCTAACCAAGTCAAAGTTGCCAAGGAGAGTTGAGTAAATAGAAGGTTTGTGAATAAACATTTATATAAGTTGTTTATTGACATATTTTACTATCTTGCCCTGGGTGTGGCAAAATATGTAGGTCACAGCTGGGGCTGTGTAGCCACGGGAAATACTGCATTCCTCGCTAATCTTCGGACTCTTAAGACAAGCCTTATTATTACTGGCTTACAAAAATGGAAGAGCTGCTATTAGTTTTGTGTGCTCTGCCAGTATGACCATCTGACTGTCATGTTTAGATCTCAAAAACTAGAAAAACAATTGAGTTTCAGATTTTATGGTATTTTGCAACTTGCTAAGTCTATATTCAACAACTAATAATTGCCTTGTCATAAGGAGTCCTTTTTTTAATCTTAAGTATCTAATCAGTTTTCTGTAAAAACTTTTCCTTTTTTTTTCTGCTATCTTTGAAAGATTCTAATTTGTTGAATCTGGGAAGAAATGGGCATATTGAATGGTTATCATTATGATAGTGTCAAGATGTATTTAATACTTATATACAATTCAAATAGCTAGTAACTTACATATTTGTATCATATTTTTTTCAGCGCAAAATTTTCATTTATTAACTTTTAAAGCAATAACACAGATGAATGTTCAAGTATCCACCAGATAGATGAATGTTCAAGTATCTACCAGACAGTTGAATGTTCAAGTATCCACTAGACAGATGAATGTTCAAGTATCCACCAGACAGTTGAATGTTCAAGTATCCACTAGACAGATGAATGTTCAAGTATCCACCAGACAGTTGAATGTTCAAGTATCCACTAGACAGATGAATGTACAAGTATCCACTATTTCATTAATTATCATATTTCTCTTTTAGGAAAATGTTTCTGTTTTCACTTTATTTAATTTTGTACCAGTCTAGTATTTTGTCGAGTTTGCCGTTTCTGTAGCAATAGTGGTTTTACAGGGTGGGGTCACTAGCCCCATGCCAAACCCTCCTCCTTTTTCACCCGGGCTTGGGACCGGCAGATGGCAAAGTTATATTCTACGTCAAAATGAATTACGCACACCAAGAGTTGCGATAACATGGAAGCCAAAACGAGGAAAGCGCAAACAGGGACGTCTTTGTATTACTTGGCGACATACCTTCATGGAGGACCTCAGAACAGTGGACACCAGGTGGGAGGAGGCTTCAGACATTGCCAGTGACAGATCTTTATGGAGACAGCTTGCCGCCCAATGCGCCGAACGGCGCGGGAGGACCTAAGTCTAAGTAAGTCTAGTATTTTGTACCATTGAAAATTTATATTTTATGTTAGTAAAAAAGATGTTTGAAAATTTGTAGCAAAATTATTTTTTTAAAAATCTATATATATATTAAAATATTAATTTACTCAACCTTGGAATCCTATCACTGAACTGGGAAAGCTAGCTTTGATTGTTTTTGTTGTTGTAAATAGCCATATGGATAGTGTGTATATTATGCAAAGGTTGATTATTAGCTATTAAGGTTAGAGTTTTCCTTTTTTTTTTTTTTTACATGATTTAAATGTTAAATACCACTGTAGTTGTCTTTCTTATAATGATGTTATGATGTGGTCTTGGTATATTTTTTCTGTGATTAGATGTTGTAACATATAGATATTGACAATGTAAAAAGTTTATATACAACCAAGTTCATACATTAATCTATTTCACAATCATACAAACTATAAACTGCGTAAAGCTTTTTGTTATTATTAAAAATATAAACCATAAAGTATTGGATACTAAAATGCATTTTAATTGATTCTTCCCGAGCTATACTTTATTGCTTCTTCATTTTGTGTGTGCGCAATCTATTGAATTAATAATGTAATTTTTTGGGAGATGATGTTGGTCACATGTATAAGTCATTAGTTTCCATCATGATTCTTTTAAAAGTATTTGTGTAAAACCAGAGAGGTTTCATTAAATTTGTACTTTATTAATTTTTTATTTTACATTTTTGTTTAGTTTTAATTTTAGTTATAAGCTGAATTTGTATACATAGCTATGATTTGATTTGATGGAATTCTTCTTTTTTATAAAATTTTACATGGTCTAAGGTTTTTGAGTTCATTGAAGCTTTTTTTCAAAACTGTCTGAAGAGTTGAACTGAAGGCTTGTAAAACTATAGGCCAGCAAAAAATAACAAAAGCTTCCTCTCACCATCCTGACTGAAATGATTGTTCTGTCTGGAAGAGATCCAAATTGGTGTCTGTATCACACTACTATTTCCAATGCTTCAGAAGCTCCAGACACAGGGGCTAGAGATTGGCAGACCGCTAAGCACACCAAGAACTCCTGCCATCTTCCTTCTCTTTACCACACTCAACAATCCCCATTCCATTTGTGAAACAGAATGTTGGGATTGTTGACATAGTCAGAAGGGCTCTCTTCCCTACCAAGACTTGAGCAATGCTGTTCCATTCCTAATAAAGTCTTGTTTTCTTACTTCCTTGAAGCCTAATTGTTTTGACCTGGGGGGGGGGGGGGGGGGCACTATGTTGTAGACAGGGATGTTTGCTTTCTGACAGCATTGTAGAATAATTATATTGTAATGAAATATTTTTCAAATAAAAAATTAAACAAAACCTACATCTTGGCTATTAAAATCCAGGTTAATACTGCTATTTGTTATATGTTTGTGTCAAAGTCATGAGATGTATAAATTAGATGTTTACGTAAACATTGGTTTTGTGAAACATCAGTAAATTGTATTTATTACCATGCTATAAATGGCCTAGAAAGTTAAAAATAAGAGTACCAGTTCAATGTTAGAGAAAATAATATTAGGTAGGGGAGACAATAAAAGAGTTTTAATATGTTCCATCTTCTTGTTTAGTCCACTTTTGTGAATTATAGTTTAAGTTTAATTGTGTTTAATCATATTAGCCACCCAACTCTATTGTAAAAATCGTATTATACAATGCAACTTTAATTTATAGACAATGGCCCTGTAAGAAGGTAAAGTACCACAATGACCAACTAGCGTTACTTTCCCCAACTACTGTCTGGTGCCCAATAGATTTGGTTGGACTCTCAGGCATCATTCTATGGCCTCCTATGGATCATCTCGGTGAGATGAATGCCTGGGCATTAGCTGTGGTTGGAACGATGTTGCTCACACATCAGTTCCCCCCTCTCCATGCAGCTGATGTATCCAAAGGAACGGCAGTGCCGATACAGTTTGGGGTTAGCGGCATCGCAGGTTCTGCCAGAGTGTAGCACTGGGTGCTGCAAACTGCCTTAGGGTCGCCAGCTCCTGATTTTTCCTCAGGGTTGACTCCCGAAGCCTTTTCCATGATTGGGTATAGCTGCAAAGCAACAGAGGTTTGAATTCAGAGTTTTCCTTCTCCTAGGTGGGTAGCCAGCAAGGTTGTCATAGCAGGAAGTGGTAATGGATGAAAGCACTCCACTACCTATAAAATTCTTCCAAATGGCATGCATCTCGAATAGCCTCTGACAACCAGTCCAACTCATGGCCTTCATGTGTGGCTCAGATATTGAGTCCGGCGGAACTGTTCTCACTAACAGGAGAAGGGGCAAAGGCGAGTAACTGGCACCTTAACCAGTAAGCTTCGGGCAGGAGGGGCTCAGGCATCGTAAGAATCAAAGATCCCATTCTTCAGCAACATTTGAACCCTTAGATCCCCTCAGTTTGGAAGACAAGCACTTAACCTCTCACCCACAGCATCCCAAAGTTAAAATTTATTTAGCATAAATATTTAAATGTCTAGATCCTCTGTTACTATTTGCAGCACGTTTTTCAGCATTATTACTTTTTCAACTAACTGTTAACAGTTACACAAGAAATGCTCAAATCTTATTGATTTAAGCAAGTACTTATATATACAATGCAGCCATTGTAATAGTAATAGTAATTAGAAGCCTAATTTTACAAACTTGAATGACAGCAATTTGGTTTGGAACCTAATTGTCTAAATTTTTAAAAATATATTTTTATGTTTTAAATAAGCTCAAGACATGCCAACCTATTTACCCAAAAAATTATTTCTGTACACTTGATTTTTGAAGAATTATTTTCATAATGCTTTCTAGTGTCTTTATCAATTGATATTAAGCCACATCTGGGTACTGTTCATGCATTACTTTTTAATGCCCTGAGTATCAAGCACACTGATCTAGTTCATTCATGTTCAGATTCTATTAGCTACCCTACTAGATGAAATGCCCATACTCATTCCCAGCTATCCTGCAGGAGGTTTGGGATGCAATAATCTTAAATTGCAAAGGAACATCCAGATGTAACAAATTACTGACAAAAGTAAAAAACACACTGACAACATATTTAATAAGAAAGATACCATGATTTAATAAGTTGAAATAAAACATCATGAATACAAACAATGATTCACTTAAGGTTAAAATCAGATCAGTGAGTAAACACAAGTTCTGTACTGATTCTCTAGTAGATATTTCTATCAAGCTACAATTGATTTCATTGTAAGTCATGTAGCAAGGAGTTGCACTAGATTTGGCGTAGGCTTTGATGACTTTATTTACTGCTTCCAGAAAATCTTTCTCTGTAGCCATCTTTCTATGAACCCTGATAGCAAACATTCCAGCTTCTGTGCCAACACTACAAATTTCCGCTCCTATTGATAAAAGCAAATAAAAAAGTAAAAATAAAAAAAACAACAATAGACCTCTTTTGTTTTTTAACCAATGCATTAACAAACAAATGATTAATTCAAAACTTAGAAAAAAAGCATAAAAACACAGACAATATGGAGTCACTATCAAAATAATCAGTATGACAAGATTCTAAATAAATACTATTCAGATTTATTTCTCTTATAACCACGGCATGGGGGGGCTCAGCAGCCCAAACCAACCTAAGAAAAATAGACAAGGTTCAAAATATTGGTCTAAGGATAATGACAGGAGCAATGAAAACAACACCCATAAGATCTATGGAGAAAACCGCTGCACAAAACTGGCACAAAAACCATCTCAAAAGGACCAATTTCATACAGGAATCTCTAAGCCTAAAAAAGAAACACCAACTTGAAAAAATTACTCTGGAATCCTCAATAAACTATAATGAATCTCCACCCTGGGACGAAAGCCCTCTTCCTACTATAAGGGACCATATTGAAAACATAAAAAGAAAATCTGTTAACAGACCAACAGAGCTCAAGGAAATAGTGAACTGTTTTCTACATACCAATTACCCTAGCAATCAGTGGATCAGATTTTACACGGATGGCTCATCCCATAAAGCCACCACAAATGGAGGAGCTGGAATACTTATCAAATGGCCAGATGGAGGAAAACTAGAAAAATCCATTGCAACTGGAGAGCTCTCGGACAGTCACCGAGCAGAAAGGGAAGCACTAGCACTAGCTGCTACCATGCTAGCAAATCATCCAAGTTCCCCACAAAGTCAGATTGTCTTTCTAACCGATGCGAAAACAACCCTCCAAAGGTTGCAAAACTCTGATTCCTCTTATATTAAACACCTCAGAACAGCACTTACAAAGCTCAACAACAACAGCAAAAAAACTGTTATCAATGGATACCAGCTCATATACAACTAGAAGAAAATGAGAAGGCTGACACACTCGCCAAGAGTGGGAGAACCAACTCACAAATAAACTCTGCACTCTATCCAGAAGAAATGAAGAAATTAATTGTAAATAAAATAAATGAGAAATGGACGAGCTCTCATCCAAATCATAAGAAAGATGACGCTTACTATAAGCTATCCCGACAAGACCAACGTCTTTTGACTCAGGACTGGACACAACAGAATGCGACAACACATATAACGCAAGCTCAAAATTGGAACTAGTCAAATGAACACTCCAACATAACAATGAGAACGAAGAAGAAGAAGAAGAATTTCTCTTTTAATGTAAGTTGATTCAAATGGAAATCTAGGTTTACTTCTGTATACCATTATCAAGAGTAGATGAGAAGACATTAACATTAAGAGTGTTTGTTGACAGGAAAGAACATAGTTTGTGAGAGAATTAAATTTGTAAACAATAACGATCATTGTGGTAACTACATTATGATGAATACACAGTTTTTAAAGCTAATGTACATTAAAATGAAGTAATTGCTATCATACATGAATTTGTCAATAATAGAAATAGTATCAAGTATTAGATTGCAGAGTGAAAGTATAAACTTGAATGGAAGAAAGAGAAAGTAGTCAAGTCTAAACATCAAAGTATGACTAGGAAAATCTCAATGTAATGTCTCAACACCAAATATGACTAGCAAAGTCTCATCTCAACATCAAATAGGATTAGGAAAGTCTCACTGTAATATCTCAACATTAAATTTGAGTACTTCTTTGAACCCAGCTTGGTAAAATAGTTTCAATAGCTCTAATAACTTGCAATCAGGCAACTGATTGTTGGCTTAAAAGGCTAAAAGGCAGCCATAAATGTTTTGTAGTCATTGATTGTCATATGGTTAGGGTTAGTGAATGTTTTATGTAGTGGCTGATTATAAGCTTTCAATAAAGTTTCACTACTTTGCATTTTAAGGGTTCTTATTTAGGATTTTAATGTATTAATCTGGAGTCATTTAATTTTTTACCAAATAAATACCCTTGCTCTTTCCATTCACTACAAGGTATTCCTTTATTTTTTTAATTATTTTTTTATAGAGCGCATCTTTCATGCTTATAACATGCTCATGGTCTAATCTCTTTTAGTGGAAACTTGGAGTAAAAAGGTTTCTGTACTGCATTTAGAGGCTCAGCAAACACAACTAAGCTCAAGTAAGATTTGAGCTCAAGCCCCATTGATAGGGAGCCAAGAGATTTTATCCAAAACTTCTACACATCCCACTTCTTTTAACATTGTTAATTACCCCATAAATATAAACATAATAATGTGAATACATACCTGTACTGTTTGGGCATAATCTAGCCAGCAGCTCATAACGAATATCTTTCTCTACACTCATAGATCTAGCATGTATTTTACATATATGTGTACGGCCCTGCAAAATGATAAGTGTTATGAAATGTTAATATTCAATGAAAAAAAAGTTATAACAAATAAAAAGTTGTAGTAACATAAAGAAAAACTAAACATTTTATTTTCTGAAGACAGGTATTTTAATTTCGGGATCTTTAGCATACCTCAGAGTCCACCCAGCTCTAATGGGTACCTAATATAAGTTAGGGAAAAGGAAAGGCGGTTGGTCATTGTGCTGGCAACATGACAACCTTGTTAACCATGGGCCACAGAAACAGACCTTCATCATCTGCCAATAGACTTTATTTTACTTTTTAGAAAGCAAATGCTTCCAATTAATGCAGTTTAGTTCATAGCCAATTGATAAATCTAAAAAAAATATTGGTGGGGCACTGACCATTTGACCCTAATGCTGAGGTTCCAATGTCTATAACATTGAAACAATAAAGCAATTGTTGGCAACATAAATATCAGACATTTTTAATACAATTGTGTGTCTTTGGACATTTTGTGTATTAAATTATTGTTAATTATTATTATTAATTGTTATTATTAATTATATATCAGTTATAAGCATTCTTGGCTACCAAGTGAAAGTACATTTTTACACCAACAATGTTGCCAACAATACATTAACATTCCTTACATATTTCAAAAAGAATAAAAATTAAAATCCTTAAGTTTCTTTCTTTAAATCATAAAAAAAAATCACACATATAAACATAACACATTATACAATTTATAAATGCTAAGCTATAAACTGCTTGAGTATGTATGTGAGGAGAGCTTCAATTGAAATCACATTGTAGACAAGGTATTTTTGATTTGATTCCACGTTGTGCTTGCTGAGAGCCTAAAGGAAGGACTCACCAATATCCTTTCCCCCCCCCCCCAATATGTCAACAAAAGTTATTGAACCAGAATGCACTGTGCTTGCTATAGGAGCATGGAAGTTGTGCTAATCAAAAGCAATAATAAACTACTGGCCAGAGATGAAGGCTTCAATTCAGCTTTCATCACCACATTTTGAAAAGCATGAACTAAAAATGTAAGTCATTCAGTGTTGCCAGACATAAGCACTGTAATGAACATCTTCACCATCACTTGTTCCACAAGTTTGATGGATCACTGGGTCAACAGAGATGCTGCCCATCAAAGCTTTTCTGCTTTTCTCTTAGTGATAAATCTGAAATGTTGACAAATTACCTTTCTATGTTTCTCTGCTGGCTCAAAACCAAGGACTTTACCAACAAAATAAAACTCTCCATCTAATGAGGTTTGTATCGTCTCTGCTTTTTGATAGCCATGTTGCTTCCCTAAAAATGCAAAATATTTAAAATTTCTTTAGAAAATGTTATGTACTCTTGTTTTCACTATTTTTGTCTAACAGCCTATAAGCATAACTGACACAACTAGAATGACAATTTAAAGTCAAAACTAGGAAAGTTTATATCATACAAAGCAAGATAGAAAAAGGTTCATCATGGTCCACTAGCAGGTTACTAGAGACAGTTATCTATCTTAGAAATAATTTTTTTAGAGTGATTATATGTGTACCAAAAAAAAACAAATTATGTTTCATATCACATTAACAAGCAGTTTGTGACACTTATGCATCAATGAAGTTGCAAGCATAAAAAAAAGACTCTACTTCTATAGTATACTAGCATTACCCTTGGTTCTTCCGCCTGATTTGTTCTCAGGCTATACATTGTTTATTTTGGCTAAAAACTCTTTTTTTTTTCTGCACTTCCAATAAAATTTCCTGCATTTTATTTTCAGCCCAAAAAGCCTAGTATCAATTACATTGAATTCATAAAGACACATACTTTTGGTGTTTGAATTCTAAGAACACTTTTCTCCCCATCCTCAAACAAACAAAAATGGTACATACAATCTTCTTTCTTCTTCCTTCTCATTTTTTTATTGGAGCATTCAGATGACTGGACCAGTATATGAGATTATTTTCGCAGTGGTTTCCAAATCAGGGAACTCTCCATATAGTTTTCTTTCTATTGAGGTGTTTTGGGGCCAGTGTCATGTACAGCCTCTTGGTAAAGAGAGCAGTTTTGGAGGAGATGGTCAGCATTCTCTGGTGACACTCCAAATGGGCAGATTTCAGTTTCTGATTTTGATCTTCTGATACATATGTTGTCGAATTCTCTTGTGTCTGGTCCTGCAGAAAAAAAAAATGATTTTAGATGTTTTTCTCCCATGAAACAGTTCTAAAGGCACATCACTATTCATGATTTAGTTTATCTTTATATATGAATTTTGTAAAAATTTGGTCAGTTGTAGCACCTTTATCTGGAGATGCATCTTATACACATTTAAACATATTTGACACTTATATTTATAGCCTATCAAGATAAAATAGCCTGGGAACGACATGGCCTAAATTGTGCCCATGTGCCTAAACTCAAAACTCAAACCCTGATTACCACAAACAGGGAGGTGCGGTGGCTGAGTAGTAAGGCGCTTAGCTTCTGAACCAGGGTCCATGGCTCAAATCCTGGTAAAGACCCAGCTCTATTGGGTACCTGACATTAGTTAGGGAAAAAGTAAAGTGGTTTGTCATTTTGTTGGCCACATGACACCCTCGTTAGCCGTAGGACACAGAATCAGATAACCTTTACATCATCTGACCTATAGACTACAAGATTGGAAAGGGCAACTTTATTATTTTTTTTTTTTTACCACAGTTTACACAAACCCCCCCCCCTCTCCAGAAAAGAAAAAAACTTTTTTACTTTCATAAATAAAAAGGATGGTAAATGTTATGTCTATAAAACATTACCTAGAAACAAACATTGCAGTCCTTTTGCTTTAACTGCCTCATCTCAGCTTCGTTAAGGGGAACTACCTATGCACAAAATAAACACAGTTAAATAGATTGAACTCAAATTCTAGAAAGTCAATGAAATTTACATAAAAAAGTTATTTAGAAAATGAACTTTTCTCCAAGTCTTCATCCAGCCTTTCCTTCTGTTTTAATCTGAAATTGCATTGATATTGTCATTACAAGTCCTTTCAAAATGTTTTGAGTCAAGTCTAACTCTATTTTTCAATTATCACACTTGAGATTTTGCTGCTAATCTTTTGCCCTTTGTCAACAATCAGCCTAATGTGTGGAAGACATTTGTATAGGCCATGCAGAGCTGAGATTGTCATCTGTGACATTTGTTTTTACACATCAATATTATGCAAAGCCTCTTTCTCCATGCATATTTTTCATCATCTGATGCAGACAAAGCTGTTGTCCTTCAAGGATCCAATTGTTTCCTTTTGAATTTTGCACCTGTCTTTCAAAACAGGTTTTATTTTGGCCTTAAATGTGTGTTCCACTGCCTTCTTGAGAGCTTAATTGTCTCTATCAGAAAGCATCAGTTGCCAGCTCCTCTCATCTACACCAGTGCCAGTGTTGATATTACCTTCTGTCCTCTAATTTGCAAAAAAAAATTATCACTTTTTAGCATGAGACGAATAAAAAAAATGCCAGAGGTAGTAAAAAGATAAATCTGATTCAAACCTTATCTTCAACTCCTTGAAAGAAACCCATTGGTGCTTGAATGTTGTGTGATGGATGGGAGACCTATCCTTATAAAGTTCTTTGCCATCTTGATCTAGAGGAGCTAAGAAAATATCCAAGATACCGGCTTTCAAATCTGAGAGTATCTAGCATCGAAATCTCAAGATCACTGCTCCCAAAGTGACTAAACATCTGACAGTAAATAAAAAAAATATAAAAAACAATTAATATTTATTTTTTCTTGTATTGGACAAAGCATGTATTATTAATATTATATTATTATAGACAATAAGGTCTGAAAGGGGAACTTTTTTTTATGCTTTTTTTTAAAGAAAATTCTAAATAATGAACTGATAGTGAGCTTAACAATGATCATGTATAAGGCTTGTCTTGGAGTCCAAAGATTAGTGAGGAGTGCAGTATTTCCCATGGCTGCGCAGCCCCAGCAGTGACCTACATATTTTGCCACATCCAGGGCAAGCATAACCATTGTTTGCAGGTGGTTAATTCAGATTTTCTTTTCGCCGTCTGCATTTGTCCTCGGCAGCGGATTTTTTTTTGGTCTCAAATGTGTATCCCGCGGCCTTCGTGAGTGACCTCCAGCTGTATCCTTCAGATGCCACATGCAACCAGGTGCTCTCTTCTATGTCAGCCAAGGAAAGCTGATGCCTAAGTTGGTCTTTGAAATGTTTCCGTGGGGCGCCTCTGTTACGTCAACCACCTTTTAGCTCACCAAAAAAGACTGCCTTTGGCATACGTTCATCTTCCATACGGGATACATGCCCTACCCAGCGTAAGTGCCGGACCATAATACATGATCATGTATATTGAGACATCAACCAATCAACTCCCTGCCTACAACTAAAATAAAAAAACTACTTAAATTCATTAATGCATGGCTAAAGCTAGAGCCATGTATCAAAGTTCTTTTCTAAAACTCTATTACAACTGTACAGAAATAAAGTTAAAATGCTGTCAATATGATAATTTGAGTCACTATCTGCTTCATATAGTATGTCAATGTTTCCCAAACTGTTTGCCCACAGAAAGCCTGACTAGGTGTTTCACAAACTACTGGAATAATTAACTAGTACATGAATTAATTATTAAGCAAAGCAGAAAAAAAAAAACAATTTGATTTTATTAGTCCTTCTCCATAAGGGAAATTCTTTCCTTACAACATCACAATGGACTTTGAACTGATCTAGTTTCTGACAGATCATCCATTAAATGATCTCTGTTCAAGTTTGTCTGAATCCATAACATTTCAAACAATTTATACAAGCTATCATTACTTCAGTTTCCTACAGTCTATTTAAGTGCAGCAGGATTTTCTGATTATGTTGTAACAAAGTCAAAGTCTAAAAACAGGCTTGAGTCCACAACACATTTTACAATTCATTTGACAAATATCATTCCTGATATTGACAAAAATATGATCATCAAGTATACAATTTCATCAAAGTTAATCAACCTAATTTTTTCACATGTTTTTGTATGCATTTTATGAAGGTCTAGATATATATTTAAAAATAAGTATTAAATATGAATATGGTTTATTAGTTTTATAGTTTAATTTAAATAAAAGGAAATAATCCATCCTAAAAAAATAAGCTAAGTGTTCCCCTAAATTCTCCAACTGTATGAAGTGTTGAATAAAACTATTTAGTGAGCCTTTAAGAACATAATTCACTTTTTTTGTAAAGCATAATAGTAATAAGAATTATGTTTACACAACATTTGAATAGTAACACAACGATTATATAGGAAACTAAAAGCAGTGATAAATCTAGGAATAAAAAATACTGATAACAGTGAAAATAATTTCACAACAGTTTTACAAGTTTTAATTAATCTTTTAGACATTTAAAACAATGTTTAATGATTATAAATCTGTCTACTAAAGCAAAAAAAATTACTATAATTTTCAAATTAAATTATTGTGACCAAGAAAGCTATCACCCTAACTTCAATACTGCTTACCAAGACAGATTGCAACTTATAGTTCGTCCATTGTGGTTCGATGATGACCACTTTGTCATCCAGGGGGCTGAGGGCTTTGCACTGGGTTTTTATGCCTCCTCATGTGGCTGGTGAGACCTATGTGAGCCCGGAATGTTCGGCCGCACACTGGGCAGGTTATTCCAGCTGAAGCTAGTGTCGTGGGCCTTGCTTTTCTTTTCTGGCGTTTTTCTTCTGCCAGCGTTGTTCTTTTTTCCCCAGCAACCTGTGCGCCAGTTTTCACAGCGCGACGCCATGATGCTCTGTCATGTGTCTCTGTCTCCCAGGTGCCTGGGTCTATGCTGAACGCCTTCAGAGAAGCTTTGAGGGTGTCCCTGAAGCGCTTTCTTTGACCACCTTGCGAGCGCTTTCCTTCGCTTAGTTGGCCATACAGGAGTCGTTTAGGGATGCGGTGGTCTTCCATTCTGTAGATGTAACCTGCCCATCGCAGCTGGGACTGCATCAGGATTGTGTGGATGCTTTGCAGACACGCTCTTCGAAGGACTTCTGTATCTGGTATTTTGTCTTGCCATTTGACATTTAGTATTTTTCTCAGACATGTCATGTGGAAGTGGTTTAGTTTCTTTGCATGTTTACTGTACACTGTCCATGTTTCTGAGCCATATAGCAATGTAGGGAGGATGACGGCTCTATAGACCCCTAGCTTGGTGTTTGTGGTGATACCACGTCTGTTCCAGACATTTGTAGACAGTCTGCCGTAGGATGCACTGGCCTTGGCGATACGCAGGTCGATTTCACTATCGATTTTTCCATTTCTGGAGAGCGTGCTGCCAAAATATGTGAATTTGTCCACTGCATTTATATCCTGTCCATTTATAGTAATGCTTGGATCCGAGTAGGCTTTCCCAGGAGCAGGTAGATATAAGACTTCAGTCTTGTTCGTATTGATGGTAAGGCCAAAGTCTGAGCATGCTCTTGAGAAGTCACTGACGATGATCTGCAGATTGTTTTCAGAGCAGGCATT
The DNA here is from genome assembly GCF_947242115.1 of Biomphalaria glabrata. Classification (NCBI taxonomy): domain Eukaryota; kingdom Metazoa; phylum Mollusca; class Gastropoda; family Planorbidae; genus Biomphalaria; species Biomphalaria glabrata. The sequence continues at coordinate 505,016 of NC_074719.1, forward strand.
TAGGGCACAGTGGTCAGCAAATAGCAAGTCTCTGATTACTGCTGCATTTGTTTTTGTTTTTGCTTTAAGCCGCCTCGGGTTGAATAGGCCACCATCAAATCTGTATGATATATTTATCAAGACAGATTGCAACTTAGTTTCTGGATCAATGACAACAACCACTTCATGATTTTCTCATACAATGTAGATCAGAGATTTCTGTGTAAAGAAAGGAGATTCAATTCAGAAGTTGCAAGTCAGAAATACAAAAAGCAACACAAATATGTATTTGCAAATACAGACAAAAATATACCACTCAAGGGTGAATTCATTCATAGAAATTTATGGAAGAATACATAGAAATATGAGAAGTAAATAGCTTGATAGACAGAAACATGACCTGTAAATTACTTGATAGGGTTAATGTTATAATTGAAATTTAACAGTAGACTTCAAATAAGAAAAGAATGTTAATTACAGGTTTCACTAGTTTAGCTAATAGCAATTTGAATATTATTTTACACTTGGTAACTACATGCTTCAACTTTACTCTGTGCAAAAGTGCAGTCCTACCTTGATTTCTATCAAGTGATCTCCAGCCTATATGTTTCAGTTCTTTACCAGCCATTAACATAAGACAATCAAAGCCATATTGTAAATCATGTGAACTATCTGAATTGTTCTTCTCTTCTACAGCAAGATGTCTTCACTCAATGCATAATTCCCCTAGAATGAAGAAGATAAGATAATCCATGCATTGTTAACAGAAAGATGTCAATTAACTGTGATGTCATCCTCTGAGCTGAGTCAGCTAGAGCTGCTCCCAATGTTTATCCCTGTCAAGAATGCCATGCTTTGGCAAGTCTTTCAAAACCTTTTACAACTTACACCTTCAAGTGTCTTTCAATGAACAAATCATGTTGATCATCTGCCAACATAAAGAAGTATACATAGATATTAGCATTTCAAGTCATGGGCCAAAAGCTCAGTCATTTTTCATTTCGCTTCTATATCAATATTTTGATTTTTTGTCGGCTAAATGATTTGTGTACCTCATAGGAAAACAATGGGGTCCAGGGTTTGAACCTCAATGAAGATTGGGATTTTGAATTTTTAGGGTGCCCCTCAGTCCCCCAACTCTAATGGGTAACTGACTTTAGGTGGGGAAAATTAAGGTGGTTAGTTATTGTGCTGGACACATGAGGACCTGCTCATTAACCACTGGCCATAGAAACATTCCCTTGACATCATTTGCTCCATAGATCGCAAGGTCTGAAAGGTAAACTTTACTTTTTGTAATACTTTTTTTTAAATTAATATCCACTGTGCATACTCCATCCCATTACTTCTTACTTATGTATAATAGATTTCTCTTTTCCCTTCCTTGTGTTTCTTGAATCAAGTTCCTTTTTATAGAGCATTTTGATACCTCCACAAAGCCAATGGATTATATTATTTGTCATAATGTCCAAAAGTAGAAACTAATTACTTTATAATGAGAGTGTGGGTATAAGTGTTGTCTATCCAGTATCCAAAACTACACATTTTTCAAGAAAAAATCAACAAATTAAACATATTGAAAAGGTAATAAAAAATTAACAAGGATTATGTGAAGGTCTTTCCGAATTGTATTAATATTTGTGGTTAAACAGTAGAGTTCTTTTTATTTGTTTAAATAGATCATTAAGTGTAATACTTCAAGACCTATATCTAGTTCCTAATCTTCAGACAGGTGATCATGGATAAAATCTGAACATTTTCATTTCAATGTATGGATTCTATGGTGGAAAAATGTTCTACATCTTCTGCAAAGATCATGCTCTGTTTTATCCACCATGGTCAAACACATCAACCTTAGACAAACAGTATCCACCCTAGACAAACAGTATCCACCTTAGACAAAAAGTATCCATTTCTAAATAAAAAAATACATACATATAATTTTCTTTACATATTTAAAAGAAAAAGAGAAAGATTACCTGAGGTGACAGACACCATCAGTATAGCAATATTTTTTTGAGATATCAGTTACTGGTTCGGAAACTGCAGATGGATCAGTCACTGTACAAACTTGGTCAGTAAAATTTGAAAAGTAGACAACTCCATGGTAAACAATAAAATTACCACCTGAAAACACAAATAAACAATAAGAGGATGTAGACACACAAATTATTACAATGTATGATTTTAATTCAATGTGAGCCAAAGGAATAGTTATAACCTTATATAGCCTTAAACACATCAAACATTTGAACTAGTGGCCAATAGTGCACCACATTTTAAGGATAAATGTATAAAATATACAGCTATTTTACTTGAATAAATGTGAATATTAAAGTCAATATAAAAAAATATGAGACGTGTGACAAAAGTTTAACTTAAATATTACATACTGTTTGCGTTTTTTTTTTCTCTGTGTTCTCATTATAAATTGTAGGGTTCAGATATATATATATTTATCGAAGATGAACTCCATTCTTTTCAGATCAGGCAGCTTTCCATACAATCTTTATTCTAAAGGACTGTTGGGGGGCCAGTATTTTGTATGGGCCTCATGATAAAAAAAAATAAAAAAATACATGTTTTGTAAAATGTTTTACTTATTTCGGATGTTCCTTCAGAGTTGAAGATAATTACTTCCTAGTCCAAACCTCCCGCAGGACGGCGGGGGTTGGGAGCGGGCAGGGTTTGAACCCCTGACCATCGATAAGTCCGAACGACAGTCCAGCGTGCTTATCCAGATCTCTTCACTTATAATCTTGTTCTACTGAAAGTGCTTACACAATCACAAAGGATGAGTTCAAGGTATTCCGAATCAATTTTATTGTTAGACCTAGATTAGATCTAGATCTACTAATAACTAATCTAGACTAGATTCTAGATCTATATTCTAACTATTTAAGTTAGCATATCTAGACTACTATATTCATAATATTGTTTGACATAAATGTAGAATCAGATTGAATAGTCAATATTTATTATTGTCGAGGGCAGTGTTTCTCAAACTGTGTGCCGCCGAAGATTTGCAGGTGTGCCGAGGAGTTTTCAGAATGCCACACGTGCAGCGTTACGCAGGTTTGCGTACTATTAATTTTTTATTTTACCTTGCGACGACATCCCAACTTGCAACGACCAGTAATAGTAGTGGACCGCTACATTATGACAGAAAGGGGTGTTAGCTCTTCAGGTTATGGAGTTGTCCACTATACATATATTATTATAATGACTCAAATGTAGGCCGCCTTAGCAGACGCTCAGCAGTTCTTGAATTGGTAACGATTATAATAAGCGATGTGTTTCATGTAAATTTTGTAGGTGTATGCTAATAATAACAAATTATTACTAAGCCTTAGTCATTGTTATCCATGGAGAAATACGTTGGTAAGAATGAAACTGCGAAAGCGTTCAATGAAAAGCATGGAACCAAACAAAGGTACAAAGAAGATTACATCGGATATGGTTTCAGACCTGAAGATTCTCCATTGTCATTCTGTCTGATCTGCAATTCAGCTCTGTTGAATGAGGCGCTTGTTCCAAGCAAATTGAAGAGACACTTAGAAACAAAACATCCAGCTGTAAAAGCGCAACCGAAGGAATACTTCGAAAACATCAGGTCCCTTCAAGTGGATGAATCCACTGACATTAGTGCAAAGCCCAGTTGTTAGCTTTTATTCAGTTCATAAAGGATGAAAAATGTGTCAACAAATTCTTATTTTGAAAAGACTTACCAACTACGACCAAAGGCGAAGATTTTTAAGTGGTGAACGAAAACATTTTGCTATTCAAAGTACAGTGAAGACAAACTGTGTCAGCATTTGCACCGATGGCTGTCCTACCATGCAGGGAAATAGAAAGGGATTCTTCACTCTTGTGCGTCAAGAAAATCCAAATGTATTAGTTGTTCACTGCATGATCCACAGAGAAGCTCTTGCCTTCAAATATTTGATGTCTGTTCTGGATCAAGTGATTCAAGTTGTAAACTTCCTCAAATCTCGACCGCTTGCATTCTGACTTTCCTCAGAGTTTTGTGAAGCAATGGATTCAGACTACTAATGTCTCCTGTATCACACCAACGTTTGTTGGCTCTCCAGGGGAAAAGTGTTAAAGCATGTCGTCCAACTCAAGGCTGAGCTGATTTCATTCTTGGAGGCTGAAAAAAAAAAAAAAAAAGACTTTGGATTTTCTATTCATGACGAGATTTGGTGGGTTAAGGTGACATTTCTCTCTGATTTATTTGACAAATTAAATTCATTGAATTGAAGTCTTCAAGGACCTTCAGAAACCATCATCATTGCATCCTCAAAACTAAAATCATTTGGTTAAAATTGATTGTCTTTGTGGCAAAGTAAAATCACGAAAGGACTGCTTTCGTACTTACAATGAATGTGCTTCAAATAAAGAAATCACCCCCGAAATTCTGGACACTTTGAAACACCTGCAGTCAGTATTGCAGCATTACTTCTCAACAGTTTGAAGTAATGAATATAAATGGGTCAGCTCTCCATTTGGAAACAATGAAGCTACAAATTTTACAACTAAAGAAGAAGAGCAGCTCAATGATTTAAAAAACGATGCAATTCTTAAGTCAAGTTTTCAGAGAAAGCCTGGATGTGTTTTGGATTTCAATCAACAAGTTATATCCTGTAATCAATTTAAAAGCAATAAAAATAATTCTTCCATTTACATCTTTATGGTTTTGTGAGTTTGGATTTTCATCACTGACTGAAATCAAATCTAAGAAAAGAGAGAGACTTCTTACAATAGACGATGAAATGCGAGTTTGTTTGTCGACTTTGGAGCCTCGATTAGATCGCATTTGCTCTCAAAAACAGGCACAACATTCACATTAAACATAATACTGAAAAACAGACAAAATCTTTTTTCCTTTTTATTATAAAACATCTGTTGCTCTTTGTGGTGTGCCGCGAAATTTTTGTAGTTTGTTTACTGTGCCGGCAGACAAAAAAGTTTGAGAAACACTGGTCTAGAGCTAGATCAACATTGTTGTAACATATAATGTAGGCCTACATAGATTGTGATAGAGATCTACTCTCTACTCAAGCCTTCAAGGTCTAGTATTCTAGATGTAGATCTATGGCTACATAGATCATAGATATATTATATACAAAATCTGGATGATGTCTCAGATTAGAGTGTGACTAGATCTAGAGTCTAGCCTACATAATGCTTAGGCTTAGTAGATCATTCTAGATCTCATCTAGACTCTATAGAATAGATCTAGAAAATCTAGATAACATCTAAAATCTACATCTCTCTGTTGCTGCATATTTTAAGCATATGAAACTTAATTTTTATCTAATAGATATAGCTAGATCTAGTCTTCACTTCTAGGTCACTTGATAAGATAAATAAATTTAGCTTTTATGTAGCACTACTTTCATGCTTATAGTTATAGCATGCTCAGAGCGCTATGGTCCAATCTCATTGGTGGACCGGAGGGGATGGGGTATCTGGGAGGTTTTCAGTGCTGCCTTTAGGCGCTCATTAAACACATCTCTGCACAAGATATATTTGGACTATAGTTACAGATAATAGTTACTTATTATTAGATACTAGTATTATATAGATCAGATCTAGCATCTAAACCAAAGAAAACTTTACTATCCAGTTTAGATCTAAGTCTAGGGCTGAAGACTTTTTAAAGTTTTTTTTAGGACTAGGCTCATCAAGACTAGTAACTTGTTGATAAATCTAATGGTCCTAGATCTGTGTTTCTTTTACAACTTTCAAATGCTCTTTAAGATTTGAAGCTAATTACACCTTAGCCCAAACCTTTTGGCTGTTGCGGCTGAAGCACTTCACTAGTCTCAATTGAATTTTTGGTGTAAACTAGGGTTTTGAATTTCTATATTTTTAGGATGCTTCGAAGTCCAACCAATTCTTTATATTACAAGAGTTCTACATCTATTATTAAAATGTTATTGCTATTTTTACTTTTGAAAATGTCTACAGGCTTACAAGAGTTTAGCAGCTTACAACCAGTTCCTAGATGGTTGGGTTCAAGATGTTATGGCTTTTAAACCACTAGCAAAGGTAAGTAATAAATATTGTTATATTATAGTTAATATCTTGATATTCAAAGGTATTTACATGTATATGAGACCAATGTCTTGATATGTACAGGTATTTTAAATATTTTTTTTTCTTTTTAATAGGTCTTCACTCTCAGTGGTTAGCATGTACTGCAGCCCTGGATAGTAATAAGTCAAGATAATAGTGAACAAATAGATGCTATCTTACTAGATTTTTCTAAGGCTTTTGACAAAGTTCACCACCATAGTTTGCTTAAAAAATTAAAATATTTCGGCATTAATGGTCCACTGCATCAGTGGATTAAAGATTTTCTGATAGGGAGAGAACAAACTGTAATAATAAATGGCTCTAAATCAACACCGATAACAGTAAACTCAGGTGTACCTCAAGGAACAGTCTTGGGTCCACTACTATTTTTAATTTACATAAATGATTTACCAAATTGCATTACTTCAGGAACAAAAGTCAGATTATTTGCAGACGATTGCATAATATATAGAACAATAAAAACAACACAAGACACAGATATTTTACAAAGAGAATTAGATGAATTACAGAAATGGGAATCAAATTGGAGCATGTCTTTCCACCCAGAAAAATGTCAGTTGTTAAGAGTAACAAAAAAACTAAAACAAATTAATTCCCCTTATCTTATTCATGGCAAACCAGTAACACAGGCTAAATACGCAAAATACCTAGGTGTTATAATAAATGAAAAACTATCATGGAATCCACATATTGATGAAACTACAAAAAAATCAAACAAAGCATTAGGATTTATTAAAAGAAATTTCTATAAATCAAATAAGAACATAAAACTAAAATGTTATTTAACCTTGGTTAGGCCAATAATAGAATATGCATCCTCCGTTTGGGACCCCTCAACTCAAGAAAACATTAAGAAACTGGAACAGACACAAAATAGAGCAGTGAGATTCATAACAAACGAATATTCACTAGAGTAACACCTTTAGTAAAATCACTAAATTTAGAAAGCCTTCAGGACAGAAGGCTCAAAAGTAAAGTAGCAATCATACATAAAACACTGAACCATAATCTTCAAATACAAAAACAAAATTTAATAAAATACTCTGAAAGACACAAAGATAAAGGCACATTCCTCGTCCCATATGCTAGGACAAATTTGTACAAATACTCCTTCTTCCCTAGTACTATTAGAGCATGGAATGGGTTACCTGAGCTAGCCAGGAAAACCAGGGACTTGGCAGAATTTAAGTCATTGGTTAATATGCATGACGCGTAGGACGTAATCATCTTTTTTGAAGTAACGTCTGTATTATATAAGAAGAAGATGGTATTATTCTATCAGCCCACTGTTCTTGTATAGTTGGACTTGGTGAGTCCTGCACTCATGTGGCAGACATGGATCCTTGAGTCAAATAACCTACTCACTGAAGCCCAGGCTGGCTTTAGAAAAGGCAGATCAACAGAAGATCAAATTGCCTTCATCACACAAGAAATAGAAGATGGCTTTCGAGAATAGAAACCAACAACAAATGTGTGGGTTGACTTAGAAAAAGCATTTGACAAAGTCTGAGAACAAGGTCTCTTGCTCAAGCTAATCCAGCATCACATATCCCAAAGAATGTACAACTGGATAAAGGAATACCTAAATAATAGAAAAGCCTTAGTTTGCATGCAAGGACAAAGAAGCCACACAGTGGGTATAAAAAATGGCGTCCCCCAAGGAGGAGTCCTATCCCCAACACTTTTCCTAATATTCATAAACGATCTAAATCAAACCCTACCTAGAAAAGTTAAAAGCAGCATGTATGCAGATGACCTTGCCATAATTAGCACAGAAGAATATGTAGGAACATCGAAATTTCGATTACAAGATGCTCTTGATAAACTCAATAATTGGTCCAAAGACTGGGGCATGTCCATCAACACAAAAAAGACCACATATACCATATTCTCACTGTCAACAAAACAACAAACAATAAAATTAACATTAGATTTGGAAGCTTTAGATAAAAATGACAGCCCTACTTATCTTGGAGTCACCTATGACCCGAGACTAACCTGGAAAAACCAAATAGATAAAACACAGAGAAAAGGCATCCAGAGACTATCCCTCTTGAAAAAATTAGCTGGCACAGATTGGGGAGCTAATCACAACATCCTGAAAAAGACCTATACCAGTTATGTAAGACCTGTACTAGAATATGGTGCCAAAGCATGGGGCTCAGCAGCCCAAACCAACCTAAGAAAAATAGACAAGGTTCAAAATATTGGTCAAAGGATAATGACAGGAGCAATAAAAACAACACCCATAAGAGCTATGGAGGAAACCGCTGCCCTGATCTCTCTGGATGAAAGAAGAGAAATAAAAATCCTTTCCCAATTCACTAAATTGGAAACCTTGGAGAGGCACCCACTCAGAACAAAAATCCACAAAACTGGCACAAAAAAACGTCTCAAAAGGACCAATTTCATACAGGAATCTCTAAACCTAAAAAAGAAACACCAACTTGAAAAAATTACTCTGGAATCCTCAATACACTATAATGAATCTCTACCCTGGGACGAAAGCCCTCTTCCTACTACAAGGGACCATATTGAAAACATAAAAAGAAAATCTGATTACAGACCAACAGAGCTCAAGGAAATAGTGAACTGTTTTCTACATACCAATTACCCTAGCAATCAGTGGATCAGAGTTTACACGGATGGCTCATCCCATAAAGCCACCACAAATGGAGGAGCTAGAATACTTATCGAATGGCCAGATGGAGGAAAACTAGAAAAATCCATTGCAACTGGAGAGTTCTCTGACAGTCACAGAGCAGAAAGGGAAGCACTAGCACTAGCTGCTACCATGTTAGCAAATCATCCAAGTTCCCCTCACAGTCAGATTGTCTTTCTAACAGACGTGAAAACAACCCTCCAAAGCTTGCAAAACTCTGATTCCCTTCATATTAAAAACCTCAGAACAGCACTTACAAAGCTCAACAACAACAGCAAAAAAACTGCTCAAAATTGGAACCAGTGAAATCTGCCCATGTGGAGTATCACCAGAAAATGGCGACCACGTCCTCCAAAACTGCTCTCTCTACCAAGAGGCCTGCATAAGACATTGGCCCCAAATCACCCCAATAGAAAGAAAACTATATGGAGAGCTCCCTGATTTGGAAACCACTGCGCAGTTCATCTCATGTACTGGTCTAGTCATATGAACACTCCAACATAACAATGAGAACGATGAAGAAGAAGAAGAAATGTGGCAGACACTTTATTTATGCTGGAAGCCAACACCAGGCTAAAAGAGAGTAAGACAGTTACAGGCTTGTTATCTTACTGGATAAATCCATCAGAGCTTAAAAAAGTGTTGCCAACTAAGGTTTCTGAGATTGATATCACCTCATTAAAAAACAAAAAGTTAAATTTGATTCTCTTGTGAACAACATCACTTCTAAAAATAAAAATTTAAAGGCTATTAAATCCAAAGAAACTATAAAGCTTAGTATAAATACTTTTAATTCATTTATTGAAAGTAATGAGTTCCAATCAGATTTTACTGTGTTGTGCTAATAGGAAGAATAGGTTTGTGCCTGTGCTTTAACGCTGCTAGGTCTCTCAATGAAAATTTCAAAACAGTCATTTATTACTGTCATCTTCCTGTCATAAGTACAAATAAATTTTTTGGGCCTGAGACTCTCCTTATTGGGCCAGAAAATCAAATCGGATATGTCGACATACATAACATCCAAAACAGTACATGAATATCTTAGATCAGGGGTGGGCAACCTTTTTGTATCGAGGGCCGCATTATTTTAAAAATTGGGAATGGCGGGCCGCATATTTATATACAACTTATAGAGACACTCTAAGCTAACTGTGTAGAATGTCTTTTAATTCATATTTACACTGTATTATATTCACGTTTCTTTTTTTTCCCCACACTTCACGTTAAGGAATTACAACAAGAGTTAGCAATTATTTAAACCAATTTTACGATTTTTTTTTTCAAATTGTTGTTGTCATTTTACATTAAAATATCCTGACAAATATACAGTTGTACTTAATGTGCAGTATTTTACTTTTTACACTCGTGCATGATGTTCCGGAACTGTGGAACTAGCTTACTAGTTTCTATCCTTGTGACTGCTGTCAAATTACAGTCAGTCAAAATCGACCAGTAGTAATGCTTGTTTAGTCTCCACAAAGGAAAAGGCTTGTTCACTGAATGAGACAATATATGTTCTGGAAGTTAAATGTCGGGACTAGAGAAACTTGCCCATCACCAGAGAATGCTGACCATGTCCTTCAATGGTGCATTCTAAATCAAGAGACCCGAACAAGACTTTGGCCCAAAAACCCTCCTAAAGAACAAAAACTAAAAAAACAAATAATTTTTATTTGTTACTACTAGGTCTAAATCTATTGACTAGATCTAGTGAAATCTAGTCTAGATTATTCTAGATCTACTTGATTATCTATCCTTTTCTAATTCTAGGGCTCTACTCTAGTCACACTAGATCTTGTATATAGTTCTAGATCTAAAATAATTTAAGAGTCTACTAGTACTAGTCTAGATCTATATCTAATAAGTCCTCTATGTCTAAGAACACAGATTATAATAATTATATTAGAGATCTAAATATTTATGTCTAAATCTATAGTCTATAATAGACTTATTAAGAACTAAATTTACATAATGATACATAGAAATCTAGAATCTAGAGATCTATCACCTTCTAAGTCTATTTCTAGATCTAGTGCTAGCCCTACTTCTAGATCTAGAAACTAATTTAGACTATGTAATAAGAAAAGTAGATCTAATAGCCTTATTTAGCATGATCTATGAAAGTATGATAATCTATCAAATCATCTAAAATCTAAAAAACAATCTAGTCTAGACTAGATTAGATCTATTGAAATCTATTCATTCTAATCTAAATCTAGTCTAGATTCTAGATCTAGAAGTCTAGTGACCTAGACCTATCTAGTAGCCTAGTCTAGACTAAGACTAGATTCCTAGATTGTCTAGGTCTAGAGTCTAGATGATGATAGATTAGATAGATCTAGACTAGATCTAGTAAATTCTAGTAGAGTACTGTAGTAGAGCCATTGTCGTGAAAAGAAAGGGATTTGAATGGAATATTTGGCTAATTAGCACTTACTAGATTCTAAGAATAGATCTAATTCTAATATCTAGACCTAGACTACTAGATCAGTAGATCTAGAGATCTATGTCTAGAACTAGATCTAGATGTAGATCTAGTCTTCAACCATTTCTTCGTAAATTTAGGACACACCGGGTCCGGAAGTAGATGAAATGTAAACAATAAACACAGACCTATATATATATTTTATTTTGCACTCAGTATTTTCAATTCGCACTATTAATAAATAATAATAAAATGGCAATTTTTTTTTAGTGTCGGAATTCAGACTTGGAACAAAAAATCGTGAATGCGGAACGGCGGAACATGTGAGCTTTTTTTGATGATTTTGCGGGCCATTTCCGCATAATGCGGGACTATAGGCATGTCTGCTGTAGGTGTCAGCAGGCCGCATAAAACATTCCGCTGGGCCACATTTGCCCACCCCTGTCTTAGATGCAGTTGTGGGATGAATTTTAAACATATCAGCTAATACATAGGCTGGTTGAACAGCACTCACAAAGCTCAACCACAACAGCAAAAAAACTGTTATTCAATGGATACCAGCTCACATACAACTAGCAGGAAATGAGAAGGCTGACACACTCGCCAAGAGTGGGAGAACAAACTCACAAGTAAACTCTGCACTCTATCCAGAAGAAATGAAGAAATTAATTGTAGATAAAATAAATGAGAAATGGACGAGCTCCCATCCAAATCACAAGAAAGATGATGCATACTATAAGCTATCCCGACAAGACCAACGTCTAATCTTTCGACTCAGGACCGGACACAACAGAATGCGACAACACATGTTCCGGATGCTCAAAATTGGAACCAGTGAAATCTGCCCATGTGGAGTATCACCAGAAAATGCCGACCACGTCCTCCAAAACTGCTCTCTCTACCAAGAGGCCCGTATAAGACATTGGCCCCAAATCACCCCAATAGAAAGAAAACTATATGGAGAGCTCCCTGATTTGGAAACCACTGCGCAGTTCATCTCATGTATTGGTCTAGTCATATGAACACTCCAACATAACAATGAGAACGATGAAGAAGAAAAAAGAAGAATAGGCTGGTTTACCTAGAATATTTGAAATAATGTGTGTTAAAAAAAATAATTTGTGTACATTCATAATTATAGTAGTTAAATTATATATAAATATGTGTAAATGTGAGACAGTGTATTTTTTTTTTGTACCTGTATTATATCCAAGCTATCCAATGAGAAATATTTATATAATTTAATATATAGATATATTTATTCAAATCATAATATGCATTCATTTATTTGTGGAAATAAAAGAAATGAATTGAAGTATTGTTTGTATATTAATTATTATTATCTTATCTATTAGTATGAAAATTGTAGATCTATTCATTCAAAAGAGGCCCTTAGTGAAACCTGCAGTACCAGGTTCGAATCTCGTTAAAGACTGGTATTTTGAATTTTGGGATACCTCTGAGTCCAACCAGGTTTAATTGGTATTTGACATTAGTTGGGGAAAAGTAAGGTGGTTGTTCATTGTGCTGGCCAAGACATCCTCGTTAACCGTGGTCCACAGAAACAGGTGACCTTTACATCATCTGCCTTATAGATCGTAAGGTCTTTAAAGTTAACTTGTTTATTTTAAAAAAAAAACATTTTATTTCAAGATCAATTTTTGTAACTATGTAACTGTTTGAATAACAATGGACGCCAAGAACTAGTTGTTGTTTTTTATAAAGTATCTTAGTTAGTAATTCAAATCAAGATATCTGCCTGGTCATGCATTTTGTGTGATGGACTGTTCAGACTTACCAATGGTTCCGGGTTTAAACCCTGCCCATTCCCATCCCCTGTGGAAATCGGTTCTAAAAAGTTAAATCTAAATCTAATCTAGATTGAAAGATTTTAGTCAAGATTATTTTCATAATTTGCCTGTTCTGTATTATGCATACAACAAAAGAAACAATGAAGTTCATTTTAAATAATAAATCAAAATATTTAGAAAAACAACTTGCCTTAAATTTTCTTCTTTGCTGCTTGTTGTTTTAATATGTAGTTTTCAAGTCCTTCCTGTTACTCAAAAAAGCTGGTTTTATTAATCTGTATGTGGCTCTGTTCCAAAAGCAATATAATGAAGCCCGCTATGCATCTTCATCTGAAAAATATAAAATGTGATGAATGTTGTGTTGGACAGAGTTTAAGTCTTAGAAAATGAAAGTTTTACTATTTATAGATTCTGAAAAATTCTAGCTTTATAAATGCAATGTCAATAGACTCAAGTCGTATCGAAATAATTTCTTTTACCATCATTTTTATTAGAAATCAAAAATTAGATCTAACTCTATATTCTAGACTGCCGATACAAAAAATAAAATGTGATTTATTTTTTATTTATATTATATATCCAGAGATTAAGTATCTATTGTATATAGAATTAGAACAGGCCCAGCCTGTGTGGGGGGGAACGAGTTGATGGTGCTACTGTGCACTGAACATAATTTCTTAAAAAAAAATAGATAAAAAAATCACTTAGATTTAGATCTAAATCTATACAGACTCTATGTTTGTTTTTTTCTACAATAGTGCTAACATTTATTTATAGATCTATATAGATCTATTTCAACAATAACAAATGTTTGACCTGAGTAGTTGATGTCTTATTTACAAAGTGAATATCAAAGTGGTAATTAGATCTAGACCTAGAATCTAGACTAGTCATCTTGTAGAAGAAAATTAGATCTAGATCTATACATATCTATGGGATAGGACCAATAGCGAACGCTTTTGTGCCAGTTTTTAGTTTAGAATTTTATAATGAAAACATCTGCGGACTCCTCAGCTATTGGGCTATAAAACTAAATTTGACTCTTTTTTCCATATCAGCTATTAAATTTATAATTCAAGTCAACTTGCGGTATGGGTCGGACATAATCAGCTAACGCAATTTTCGCGGGAGTCATAATGAGCGAAAGGCCGTAAAAAATAGCGAAATAGCATGTTAAAATATAGGAAATTATGCTTCAATTAGTTCTATCATCTAACTTCTTCCATGAAGCATTATAACTATTGTCCTCCTTGTGGCATAAAGCCTAAATTTGTTTTCACTTTTTCGTGCTCCACATCTCCTTTCTCTGCTTGGAAACTTGCGATCAATTTTTTTTCTTAAAAGAAATAAAGAAACTACAAAATTCTATCACGCCACCTTCCTATAGGCTACTCCACGTCGTACTACTCTCCATTTCATAAACTCTCGTTACTCAACTATTTTTTTTTTAAGAAATTATGTTCAGTGCACTTAAGCGCCATCAACTCGATCCCCCCCACACACACAAGCTGATTGACCCAAAGGCAGATCCTGAATGCGATGGATTGATGATGTATGGAGACAGATCTACAACAGCTTGGTTTTCGGGCATGGAGACGAAAGGCTCAGGAGAGATCTTGTAATTTTATAAATGTATATTATATGGTAACTCTTATATTTATTACTAAATATATAGTTCGCGTTTTTTCCTATCCTGAAATCGAATATTTTCTCCTGGAAAACTGTTGGAGATCTGAAAACCTAATCTCAGAATGGTGGGGTAACCCAGTGAAAATGAATTCTGCACTTCTTTTAAACATTTATACACATAATTATCTCATTAATTAGTAACAAGAGGTTAACCAGACAGTTAAAAAAAAAGGAGGAGGGCAAAACAGAGGTCCCCCCCCCCGTATCCCGTATAAGCGCTGTTAAGATCAACTGAAGCGTCATTTCACCCTCACTGGCATAGAGGAAAGTAGCTGCCAGCATATGACCTTTGAGAGACTGTTGGAGAGCTGCGAGTCAAACATTTTAGACGGAAAGAAAATGCAGGAAAATATGCTGGTCGCAACTGGGCGTAGTCATGTGAAACACGTAGTGATGCACTCATCCTTAATCTTCGAAATCGAAGACGTTGGGTTAAGGTTAAAAATAGGCCTATTATTTTAATATTTCAGTTTACAAACAATAACAATAGATAAGACAAAAAGAAAAACAGATTAAATAAGTGACTAAATTATTATTAATGGCTTTTTAAGCTTATAATAGGGGTTTCGCTGAATAGGTTTTCAGTTAAAAAGGTCATTTTGAGCGAACACCCCATAATATTTTTTTTTCTACGGAATGAATAGCCTTAGCTATTCTAGCTAACTATTTCCTCGTCAATTTAGAAGCATAATATTCAAATCGCCTTAAGTTCAGACCTATTCTCGTTTATCTGGAAATGTTTTGAGAATGAAATTTCCATACATGTCAACTTTGACCTTTAGCTACGCTTTATTTTATTGAGGGAAAACAAAAGTGAATATGTGGGAAATGTAAAAAAATGTCTTTGTAACACCATTTTATTAGTTCTGCAGTTACTTTTGAAATAAATAAGAATGGATAAAAAATACCGGGAGGTGTTCGCTTTGTATGCCATTTCGCTGATGGGCCTTTCCTATAGATCTAGATCAGATCTTGTACTACAACTTGTAGTAGTTATACTTATACTCTTATAGATCTAGTAGTGAAATCAGATCCACTGAAAGTGAAAGCGAACTGTTGATAATCTAGATAAATCTATAGATCTAGTCTAGAATTAGATCACATGTGTATTGCAAGCTTTGATAGGCTTTACTTTTCTAATTATTTCTAAGTTTTGATTGAGAGACATCAGTTATGGCAAGGACTAAAAAAATGATAATTTGTTTAGTTGATCATCGAATTGCCACATTAATTTAATAGCCCGGAATAAGGCCTCTCTCAGCCTAGCTTGCCGGCTAAGTCTTGGTCTTATAAGTTCTAGATCTAGATTTACAAATCTACAAGGTCTATTTATTTTTAAGTTTTTTGCCTACATATAGATTTAGAAGTTGAATAATAAGTCCACACGTAGTGTACAGAAAACTTTATCAGCAGTCGTCAATCGAACGTAAACCAATATGAATATGGTTGTTTATATTGGTAAGGGCGAAACCAAATACCGGAAATATCCAAATGTCGGAAATAATAGGATACTAGATCTATAAATAAATATTAGGAGATTATAAGACTTGTCTTCGAAAATCAAGATATCTCTTAAACTGTCGCTTCTATTTATTTGAAATTTCGTACACAGGTTTCTTTTACCTCCTAGATGCTTACTAAGAACGGGTTTCGATAGAATTAAAAACGTTGGGACCACAATTTGCGAAAAACCACAGGCTTGCTATCAAAGCTTTGTATTTTATTATTGGTATTTCCCAAATCAACTTAATAAGGAAATTATAAGGCTTGTCTCCGAAAATCAATATATCTCTTAAACTGTCGCTTCTATTCAAGTGAAATCTAGTACACAGGTTCCTTTTTACCTCCTAGATGCTTATTAAGAACGGGTTTCGATAGAATAAAAACGTTGGGACCACAATTTGCGAAAAACCACAGGCTTGCTATCAAAGCTTTGTATTTTATTATTGGTATTTCCCAAATCAACTTAAAATAAGGAAATTATAAGGCTTGTCTCTGAAAATCAAGATATCTCTTAAACTGTCGCTTCTATTCAAGTGAAATCTAGTACACAGGTTCCTTTTACCTCCTAGATGCTTACTAAGAACGGGTTTCGATAGAATCAAAACGTTGGGACCACAATTTGCGAAAAACCACAGGCTTGCTATCAAAGCTTTGTATTTTATTATTGGTATTTCCAAATCAACTTAATAAGGAAATTATAAGGCTTGTCTCCGAAAATCAAAATATCTCTTAAACTGTCGCTTCTATTCAAGTGAAATTTAGTACACATGTTTCTTTTACCTCCTAGATGCTTACTAAGAACGGGTTTCGATAGAATAAAAACGTTGGGACCACAATTTGCAAAAAACCACAGGCTTGTTATCAAAGCTTTGTATTTTATTATTGGTATTTCCCAAATCAACTTAATAAGGAAATTATAAGGCTTGTCTCCGAAAATCAAGATATCTCTTAAACTGTCGCTTCTATTCAAGTGAGATTTAGTACACAGGTTCCTTTTACCTCCTAGATGCTTACTAAGAACGGGTTTCGATAGAATCAAAACGTTGGGACCACAATTTGCGAAAAACCACAGGCTTGCTATCAAAGCTTTGTATTTTATTATTGGTATTTCCCAAATCAACTATAAATAAATATTAGGAGATTATAAGACTTGTCTTTGAAAATCAAGATATCTCTTAAACTGTCGCTTCTATTTATTTGAAATTTCGTACACAGGTTTCTTTTACCTCCTAGATGCTTACTAAGAACGGGTTTCGATAGAATCAAAACGTTGGGACCACAATTTGCGAAAAACCACAGGCTTGCTATCAAAGCTTTGTATTTTATTATTGGTATTTCCAAAACAACTTAATAAGGAAATTATAAGGCTTGTCTCCGAAAATCAAGATATCTCTTAAACTGTCGCTTCTATTCAAGTGAGATTTAGTACACGGGTTCCTTTTACCTCCTAGATGCTTACTAAGAACGGGTTTCGATAGAATCAAAACGTTGGGACCACAATTTGCGAAAAACCACAGGCTTGCTATCAAAGCTTTGTATTTTATTATTGGTATTTCCCAAATCAACTATAAATAAATATTAGGAGATTATAAGACTTGTCTTCGAAGATCAAGATATCTCTTAAACTGTCGCTTCTATTTACGTGAAATTTCGTACACAGGTTTCTTTTACCTCCTAGATGCTTATTAAGAACGGGTTTCGATAGAATAAAAACGTTGGGACCACAATTTGCGAAAAACCACAGGCTTGCTATCAAAGCTTTGTATTTTATTATTGGTATTTCCAAAACAACTTAATAAGGAAATTATAAGGCTTGTCTCCGAAAATCAAGATATCTCTTAAACTGTCGCTTCTATTCAAGTGAGATTTAGTACACATGTTCCTTTTACCTCCTAGATGCTTACTAAGAACGGGTTTCGATAGAATCAAAACGTTGGGACCACAATTTGCGAAAAACCACAGGCTTGCTATCAAAGCTTTGTATTTTATTATTGGTATTTCCAAAACAACTTAATAATGAAATTATAAGGCTTGTCTACGAAAATCAAGATATCTCTTAAACTGTCGCTTCTATTCAAGTGAGATTTAGTACACAGGTTTCTTTTACCTCCTAGATGCTTACTAAGAACGGGTTTCGATAGAATCAAAACGTTGGGACCACAATTTGCGAAAAACCACAGGCTTGCTATCAAAGCTTTGTATTTTATTATTGGTATTTCCAAAACAACTTAATAAGGAAATTATAAGGCTTGTCTCCGAAAATCAAGATATCTCTTAAACTGTCGCTTCTATTCAAGTGAGATTTAGTACACATGTTCCTTTTACCTCCTAGATGCTTACTAAGAACGGGTTTCGATAGAATAAAAACGTTGGGACCACAATTTGCGAAAAACCACAGGCTTGCTATCAAAGCTTTGTATTTTATTATTGGTATTTCCCAAATCAACTATAAATAAATATTAGGAGATTATAAGACTTGTCTTTGAAAATCAAGATATCTCTTAAACTGTCGCTTCTATTTACGTGAAATTTCGTACACAGGTTTCTTTTACCTCCTAGATGCTTACTAAGAACGGGTTTCGATAGAATAAAAACGTTGGGACCACAATTTGCGAAAAACCACAGGCTTGCTATCAAAGCTTTGTATTTTATTATTGGTATTTCCAAAACAACTTAATAAGGAAATTATAAGGCTTGTCTCCGAAAATCAAGATATCTCTTAAACTGTCGCTTCTATTCAAGTGAGATTTAGTACACATGTTTCTTTTACCTCCTAGATGCTTACTAAGAACGGGTTTCGATAGAATAAAAACGTTGGGACCACAATTTGCGAAAAACCACAGGCTTGCTATCAAAGCTTTGTATTTTATTATTGGTATTTCCAAAACAACTTAATAAGGAAATTATAAGGCTTGTCTACGAAAATCAAGATATCTCTTAAACTGTCGCTTCTATTCAAGTGAGATTTAGTACACAGGTTCCTTTTACCTCCTAGATGCTTACTAAGAACGGGTTTCGATAGAATCAAAACGTTGGGACCACAATTTGCGAAAAACCACAGGCTTGCTATCAAAGCTTTGTATTTTATTATTGGTATTTCCAAAACAACTTAATAAGGAAATTATAAGGCTTGTCTCCGAAAATCAAGATATCTCTTAAACTGTCGCTTCTATTCAAGTGAGATTTAGTACACATGTTCCTTTTACCTCCTAGATGCTTACTAAGAACGGGTTTCGATAGAATAAAAACGTTGGGACCACAATTTGCGAAAAACCACAGGCTTGCTATCAAAGCTTTGTATTTTATTATTGGTATTTCCCAAATCAACTATAAATAAATATTAGGAGATTATAAGACTTGTCTTTGAAAATCAAGATATCTCTTAAACTGTCGCTTCTATTTACGTGAAATTTCGTACACAGGTTTCTTTTACCTCCTAGATGCTTACTAAGAACGGTTTCGATAGAATAAAAACGTTGGGACCACAATTTGCGAAAAACCACAGGCTTGCTATCAAAGATTTGTATTTTATTATTGGTATTTCCCAAATCAACTATAAATAAATATTAGGGGATTATAAGACTTGTCTTCGAAAATCAAGATATCTCTTAAACTGTCGCTTCTATTTACGTGAAATTTCGTACACAGGTTTCTTTTAACTCCTAGATGCTTACTAAGAACGGGTTTCGAAAGAATCAAAACGTTAGGACCACCATTTGCGAAAAACCGTAGGCTTGCTATGAAAGCTATGTATTTTATTTTTGATATTTCCCAATCAACTTAATAAGGAAATTATAAAGCTTGTCTTCGAAAACCAAGAAATCTCTTACATTGTCGCACCTATTAAAAAGAAATTTCTTGCACAGGTTCTTTTTACCTCCTAGATGCTTAGTAAGAACAGTTGTTGACAGATTCGAAATCTTGGAACAACCTATAGTGATAATCTGCAGGCTTGCTTTAAAGCTTTTGTATTTTATTTTTGGTATTTCCCGAATGATCTTAATTAAGGACTTAATAAGGCTTGTCTTCGAATCAAGAAATTTCTTAAATTAATTGTTGTTTGTAATCCATTTATTTTTTTTGTGATTGCTTTTTCGGAATCGACATTTTTGTAATGACTGTTTTGAATCGGACCTATGTTGTTTTTTTTTTTGTTTTTTTTTTTTTTTTTGTGGTTATTTAGAATCAACTTCTACTCTTTTGGGGGTGGCTGATTGAATAGACTTGTGCATTTTTCATATATGAACATTATTCGTAGTTTCTGTTTTGAATCGACCTGTTTGTTATTTGTAGTGGCTATTTGAAATCGGCTTGTGCTTTTTTTTTGGGGATGGATCTTTAAAATCGGACTTCTGCGTATTTAAGGGGGATGCACAGTGAGAAAACATCAATCTAGGTCAAAAATATCGATATTTTAAAATTAATTGATTTTAATAGTTTAAAATGTCTAGAAAACGAATTCCCTATCAGAATACTAAAAAAAACTGCGCTTTATACATCAATTTTGTATTTTAAAAGTAGACGTATAAGCAAAATTTTGATGTTTTGGTTAAAAATCAACATTTTGTAAGCTAAAGTTGATAAGCTAATGTACGCTCTTATCCCTAACAGATGGTATCGATACAAAGGTCTACTTTTCTAGTTCCGATTATGTGCATGGTTTCTCATTCTATAAATATAAACTTTCAAAATACGTCACTACCTCTTTTTTTTCCCTATATCCTCATATACACACTCACTAAGCCATATTAACGCATGCGCACTATCAAAGCTACATTGGTAACTATGACAACAAAATTTACACGCATGCGCACATGACGTGAACCGGTCCTTCTTCTGTAAACATTTGAAAGCCTCGATTCATTATTCAAACTCAGAAATGCCAACAAAAGGTTATATGTTTGGAAAGAAAAAACGTTACTGTAAGCCCAGAGGAAGACATGCTTCAAAGACAAATGCATAATTACAAAGGTAATTCTAAATCTAGAGTTTTTTATTTACTAGACCAGCGTGTGCTTACACATAAAATAATGAGATAATCACTTTGCTTCATCAATCTTTGAATTCGACAAACGCAACGTGTTTATCATATCAATGAATCACATCTAGATCTATATATAGATCTAGACATTAAATAAATATCATGAAAGTGATTGCAAACATAGAGATCTATCCTTTTTTAGATCTAGTATAGATTAGAGACATAGATCACATTAGAACTAGAATGACTAGATTGACTAGATTAGCTCTGACTAGATCTAGACATCTAGTCTAGAATCTAGATTCTAAATCTAGATTATCATGTAGTTGTAGGACTTCAACTTGGTCTTTTTTTTTTTTTAAGATCTTATACATATATCAAGGTTTGTACGCGGTCTGGAAAAAGTCTGGAATTTCAAAATTCAGATTTCAGTCTTAAAAAAGTCTGGAAAATTGCTACTTTTCGATGCAATTTTGTTAAATGTCTGGAATTTGAAAAAAAAATAATCCGATGTCATTCAGCCCTCAGGCGCCGTAACCGGTAAAACGCTAGGCTGCTAGATCTAGTTGGGCATAGAGGCTTCCATTAATAGGCCTACTAGATCTATCTATTGTGAAAGCATGCGCAATCCACGGCATGTCAGTGAAATACCAGCCAATTTCTAGACTGTGTACTGTAGACTTAAATCAGATTTAGTAATAGATCTAGTCCTAGACTAGTAACTAGTTTATTATGACTGCTGTTATCTTATCTTATATAATACAGACGTTACTTCAAAAAAGATGATGATTAGAAGATGTTATTCTATATTATCTAGATGGTCGATCAAATTTCAGTTAGGCTACCAAAGGTCGGGAAGTTTTTGGCCTAGATTTATTTATGCATGGGCGAAACTCCCCCCCCCCCTTTTTTTTAAATAAAGAAAACAAATATATCTCGTCAATGACGTCAATATAGAATATATATAGAGAGTCTAGATCTAGATCTTGAGTCTAAACCAAAAATATTTGGCAACAAGAATGACTTACTAGATCTAGGTCTACTACTAGATTTAAAAGTCTCGATCTATTCGCGACTTAGATAGTTTACTAGATTTAGGTCTACTACTAGATTTAGTCTCGATCTATGACTATGCGCGACTTTTATTACTAGATCTATATCTGTTCTAGGTCTACTAGATCTACTAAATTCTAAATTCTACTAGACTAGATTACTAGATTTAGTCTTGATCTATGCGCCACTTCTTAATAGATCAAGGTTTTCTACTAGCCTAATGTTAGCCTCGATCTATGTGTGATTACCCCCACACACACACACACACACACATTAAATAAAGAAAACAAATTATATTATAATATATCTAGTCAACATAGAATATGCCTATAAGATCGGTAAAACTTCCCATCGAAGGCCCCTAGTTTTTTAGGTTAATTATTTGGCAGCTGTCTATGCGCACTTGAGTCTAAACTAAAAGACTAGGCCTTTAGAATGACTTCCATTACTAGGTCTAGAATTAGATTTAGTCTTCATCTATGCGCAAATTAGATTACTAGATCTAGGTCTACTACTAGATTTAGTACCTAATTTAGTCTCGATCTATGCGCGATTTCCCCCCCCCCCTCCCCATTTAAATAAAGAAAACAAGTTATATTATATCTAGTCAACATAGAATATAGATCTAGATCTTAGTCTAAACTAAAAGATAAAAGACTAGAGCACAAGAATGACTTAGATTACTAGGTCTGCAACTAGATTTAGTCTCGATCTATGCACGATTACCCCCCCCCCCCTTTTTTTTTTTCCCCAAATCTATTCAATGTAGAATATAGATCTTGAGTCTAAACTCAAAAACTAAAAAGACTTAGAATACTAGATCTACTACTAGATTTAGTCTTGATCTAGTCTAGATTTAGATCTAGCATACTTAGCATATAGATCTATAATTATAATCTAGTATGGTTATGATATAGATTTAGATCTAGATATCAATATTATCAATTTTTACCCCGTTAAAAAAAACAAGTCAGTATTCACATAGGCCTATTGTGAATTAGACATAAGTAAGCCACTACTACAAATTAAATTTCAAGTTCAATACAGTTAATCTATCTCTAGATCTTTATTTAAAATTATCTCCTCCAATAGAATTATAGGCCTACTAGAGGTAGGCCCTCTAACCTAGGCTAGTTTAAATAAGTCTTTACTTTTTAACTAGTGTCTAATGTTTAAGCCACTAAATATCTATATAAAAATTATAAAACTATTGGACTAGTTATAAGATTAAGAATAAGATTTTACAACTAAGTTAGGCCTATTAAACTATATAGGGCCTATTAAATTTCCCAAGTCTAAGTGCTACAAGATTAGTGACTTTTTTTCCCCCTTGTATCGTATGTTCCTTAATAATTGAAAATTATTATTACACCCTAGTCCAAACCTCCCACAGTACGACAGGGGTTAGTTATTGGCCGGGTTTGAACCCAAGATCACGAATACAGCAGTCCAGAGCACATATGGCATGCTCAGGTAGCCATCCTTTTTACTGTTAGTAAGTCTGGAAAACATAAGATAAATGTCTGGAAAATGTCTGGAATTCATTTTCACAAAAGTTGTATGAACCATGTTATATAGATCTACATGTAACATGTCTCTTTACATTTTTTACTTTTGATGATTAATACAATATATGATTCCTAAAATGCATTATAAAATTTAAAATAATCTTCATGTTGTACATAAATAGATGTGACGTGTACTTTCATACTATTGAATTTTTTTTTAAAGAACCTCTAATTTTTTTTTATTTGTTTGCAGCTCTGTTTTGGATACAGCTGGATCTGAAGCAGCAACAACGCAGCCTGCAAGTGCAGCTGAACGAAAAATAATTCTAACTGCAATTACTAACGCTGATAACACCAATAAGAGGCTGCCTGAAGATTTCATATACGTCATGATGAATTCAATGGAATTGACCACAATGGTCTCCTTGTTGTGCTGTCCACATTTCTTCGACAAAAAATTAACTATGTGCATCACTTAATCAAAAGGCATGGCTCATTTGATTAAAATCAAATGCCTAAATTGTGAAACATATTTGTGGCCTGACTGGACCTAAAAAAAAAGTAATAATGTTCATCTGGATATTAATGTCCGCGCTGTCGCTGCATTAAAAGAATCTGGAATCTCGCATTCTAAATTTGATAGGTTTTGTGGACTTATGAGTATGCCCTGCATGCACAGAAATACTTATAACAATCTAGCTAACATAGTCAACACTGCTATAATTGAAGCTGGTGAAGAATGTATGATTAGGGCATCTGCTGTTGTGCATGGAAGTTCAACAGGCTGTCCTGTTATTACAGTTTCTTTTGATGGGACTTGGCATAAAAGGGGCCACTCATCTCATTCAGGAATTGGCACAGTTATTGATTTTGATACTGGACTCGTCATCGACACCGAAGTCCTATCAAATTATTGCTGTTTTTGTGATTCAAACTCTGCAGAACTAAATTTTGATGCCTCTAAGCATATGTGTCAAAAAAACTTCAGTGGCTCAGCAAATGCAATGGAGGCCGCAGCAGCATCCAAAATTTGTTCTCACTCTGTGGCATCAGAAAACTTGTTTATGGCATGATGCTGTGTGATGGCGATAGTAAATCACATTCATCTGCCATTATCAACTCAGGATATGATGTAGAAATCTTAAAAGAGGACTGCATTAACCACATCTCAAAAAGAATGTTTAATGCTTTGAACAATTTAAAAATGTCTAACAAAAAAGAACTAAATTATAGGCTTACAAAGCCAAAAATTGAAAAAATTACAAATATTTTAAAGTTCTGCGCCAAAATGCTCCTGACATTCAAAAAAATGAAGCTGGCTGTTATGGGCTCATTTTTTCATATGATGAGCTCAGACCTAGATCATAACCACAGGTTGTGTCCTGATGGCACTACATCTTGGTGTCACACTTTAAGAGATCAGAGGCACTAAAACAGCCATACAAAAAACATAATCAGACCATCACATCAGAAATAGGAAAACTGTTATTTCCTATAACAGACACAGATCTGTTAAAAACATGTTCAAGAATGGGAACACAAAACGCCAATGAATCTTTTCATTCCCTAATTTGGCAAATTGCCCCAAAACAGAATTCGCAACATTAAAAACTAAGGACGGCGACATACCT
Organism: Biomphalaria glabrata; assembly: GCF_947242115.1. NCBI lineage: Eukaryota > Metazoa > Mollusca > Gastropoda > Planorbidae > Biomphalaria > Biomphalaria glabrata. Next base: position 530,360 of record NC_074719.1, read on the forward strand.
TGCTGTTTTAGCCTTCAATAATGGCATTAAATCAGTTTTTGACATATTAGGCGTTCCCTGGACACTAAAGAACATTTCTTCTAGTGAGAAAAAGCAAAATGTCAAACTACAGCTTGTTGTTAGAAAAAGATCAATCACATTAGTGTCCAGGAGAAAAAAATTGAAAAAGCAAAGAATTGAGCATGAGCACCAGGCAGAGGTTCTAGAAGGTCCAATCTATCAATCAGGCCATTTTAATGAAGTTTTTTTTATTATCTATTATGTTATATTATGTAAATATTCCCTTTTTTTTTTTTCATTTTTATGGTTGCAATAAATATTTTATATCATTTTAAAAACTTTAAATGCGTTTTTCTCAAAATGTATTTTTAGGTGCATGTTGTCCACAAGAATCTCAAAATCTTTAGTTCTGTATAATTTAGACTAATAATTTTTCACATGTAGTTTATTGATAGTATATCATAGGTAATAGGCTGCAAAAATTTTCAATATGTTTAATTTTCATAAAAAAAAGAAAAATAATGATGTGACCGCAGGTGAAAAATGTGGTCGAAAAAAAAAAAAAATTTTAAAAATTCATTTTGAGGTTATTATGCGACAAAATGTATTTAACCCATATACATTTTTTTTTTAGTATACACTTCTTTCACTACATCTTTAATTAGGTGATTTAATGGCTGAAGGTTACAACACATGACTTTTGAACCTGGTAAAGACAAGGGCTTTGAGATTCAGAATATTTATGATACCTCTAAGTCCACCAAACTCTAATGGGTACTAAAAATTAGAGTGTGGTATCAGCCAGGATAACCAACTACTTAGTAGGCTAAAGTTTATATTATTGATTAACATGCATGGCTAGATTCAGTGGTGTCACCCAAGGAAAACGAAATCTCTCCCTAAAAACAAACAACTATTGTGGGTTTTTTTTGTTTCTTATAATTGAACAATAAAACTGTAAGCTAAATTATTGATTTGTTACACCCGAATTTAGGCAGTGTTATCACGGATTGGAAAGCAGGAGCCATCTTTCAAAAAGCACGGCCAATTTGAACAAACAAATCAATTAGCTTGGAGATGAAATCCACCTACTCAAAACAATCATTGTCCCAACGCCACCTTGAAAAAAGACTGAGCAGTGACGGCTGAGAAGGATCATTTGAATAACATACCGAGATAATGCTACCAATAGAGAAATATTTTCCAGCACAGGCATTCGCCGTCTACGGAAAGAGGCGACTGAACGTCGATTGACATTTGTGAGATACATCATTAGTGTCAATGTGTAATGCTGAGTTCTTGCTTCCTGAAGTACTCTAGACACGTGACAAGACGAATATTATAAACTAACTGAAGCTCGTTTCAGCAGACAAACATGAAGTTTATTTTACTACAATAATAATGCACTGCACTCCTTGTTAGTGCTACAAGTCAAGAAATAATAAACAATCCTATCCGCATAGCAGCGGTATCAAATGTATCAATCACGTCCGCATCTCAGCGGGTAACAATAAGAACTATTACTACTAGTGACACTGGAGCTTCAACTATAGATATCCATTGAAATACGAATAATACCTTAATATTCAATAAGCACGTAATGAAATCAACTCTCAAATATTATTAATCAACAATCATTAGTCCATCGACTTTCATCCTATATACATATATATACACCAGTCCAGGAAGCAACGTCCAACCTTCCTGGACCGGGAGCAAAACCTTACTGACTTGACTGAACTCAAAGTCAACTTTATTCCTTCTACTTCCTGTTTTCTACATCATGAATTCCACGTGTCTTTTAAACTCTTAACATGACGTGAACTTTAGATCATGCAATGTCAACTGTGACAATTAGACAAGACGAAACATGTTTACTTAAGTCATCCTTAACACGAAAGCCGAAAAGAGGAGCGCAAAAACATGCCGTCAACGTTTAATCATGGTGTCACACCGATTCAAGAGGAAAGTGTAACGGACTTAGGTTAGTTCTTTGAGGGGCTATTTAAATGCCCCAATTGTATATTGTCAAGAGAGGGGTGTGTAAAAAGTGAAATTGTGTGTGTGTGTTTGTTTATTTTATTAGTTGAGTTGTATATTGTTTTTAGCACGGGGTTTTTCAAGGGAGGGGGGAAGGGACAATAAGGTTTCCTGTGGTCCGTCTAGTCAGAAAGCTGACCTTGTCTGAGTAGGGTGTTGGTGATTGTTTTTCGGTTATTATGCCTAGAGTAAGGAGATGTTATATTATTATTCTTGCTATGTGTGCGTACTGAATATTTGGGGTAATGCTATGATGTGTCATGATACCCTTATGTAATATATTATATTATATTTTATATTGTTTGCAGTAAATAAATACTAATTTTCTACTCCTTCGTTGAGTGTACTTTATAATACTTGTACGCTTGTAGAGAACTACAGTTTGGGCATAAATTAGCTCTCAAAGAACTAACCTAAGTCCGTTACAGAAAGTAGCTGTGGAGAAAGCTTGCAGCCCTATGTGTCGAATAGCGCGCGAGCGCTTATGTCAATGTGTTTCTCAACATTTTGCATTAATAAAATGTTACTTTCGCCACTCAACTGATCAGATAATTTGTTAAGGGGGAGCGCCTTAATCTCACTCAGAGTTGTCTGGGGGGATCCCCGGGTGCCAAACGTTTTTCTACATTTCTGAGCTTCATAATCTTCTTTGCCGTGGCGTGTACAACGTAATATTTTTCTCATAATAGGAAAATTACTAGTCAAATCAAACTGAATTCAGAAAGTTTAGTACATGCTGATTCTAAAATGTGAGAAACATTCGAGGTAGAAATTTGTATTTTTAAAAGTTGTTTTTTTGGGAAAGTGCATTTTCTCGACTTGGGTGTCACCCCCTGATGGGTGCCACCCGGTGCGGCTTTGCACCCCACGCCTCTCCCCATAGTGACGCCACTGACTAGATTTAAACATGAAATGCGTAGGACGTATTTATCTTCTCTTTTGAAGTTATGTCTGTAATCTATATATATTTAAGCTTTAAATGCATGTGAAAATATTAGAGTTAGTAAGGAAGATAATGTGAAGTAGATTGTAAACTAAAAGAAAATGTTTTTGTAAAATAAAATATTGTATTGTCTTCATCACCTCATATCTGAACACAATATCATAATAAAGAATAAACAAGAGGTGCTTTAATAGGTTTGTTAATTGACCTCAAAACAAATTTAAATAATAAACAGGTGTAGATTCGACTGATGAGATATCGGTGGACTAATTTAATTGGCTGTCAAGTAAAAAGTTGATTAATTACAGTTATGATTGGCTTATTCTACGACTTTAAATTATTAGGCTACCAACGCAGTTTGCACAGCACTCAGAGAAAATTATTATAGTTCGCCAACAGCTATAGAGCACAACGACCGACCGCTTAAAAATCCCGAAATTAAAAAATCCCAGTCTTCACCAAGACTCGAACCCAGGACCCCAGGTTTTGAAGTCAAGCACTTAACTACTCAACCATAGCTCCACCGGATATGTTACTTACGTGTAATTATTTCATTGATTGCTTACTAGTCCATCTGACAGACACATCATACACACCCAGTTTTACATAAAGAAACTAATCTTTTACAGACCGGTGTAACAAACCGTGTTAGTTATTATAATGGTAGGGCTAAATTCATAGTTGCACGAGGTCCAGGTGAATGTGTGTAAGGACAGATGAGAGAGCGAGTTGGTGACTGGGGCACAAATGAGAGAGAGTGCATATACTTTCAGAGGTTAGTTTAGACTATAGTTTGGGTTTGAGTAAGTCGAGAGCTTATTAGTAGGAAAGTCTTATCGTAGATAGTCTTTGTTGGTGAGCGTTGTATTTTCTTTTGCGTTTATCTGCGTACGGGACGTATTACTTAATACGTAGAATAGTTAATAAAGTGTTTCATTGACTATAAAGTTCTGAGATGTGTCTATTTAAAGAGTAGCCTATGTTCATAGGGCCGGATTTAGGACAGGTCATGGTGGAGCTACTGCCCCAGTGAATCCACAAGAAAGGGGCCTCCACAAGATTTTAAGTCTCAAAATTTTGACGTTTCAGACACTTTTATGTTTGTTGTTTTTTGTTTCGAACATTTTTTCCGACAAAACTTTAAATTTTACGATTGACAAGAAAGACGTGTATGCTTGTATCATGCTTACAACTTAGAAATGCAGTTTCGAATCTCTACGGCTGTGCGTCAAACCAGGACCTTACCCTCCACAAACTCAAAGATAAATTAAATGTACCTTCTTTGTTTAACTAAAAAAATACAATAAAAATTTTGTTTAAGAGTCTATAAAGTATAAAGTAGAATACATTTACAAGTAGGCCTACTTTGTTTCTTTCTTCCAAAACATGGCATATAGTTTTATTATTAATAAGTGGATTTTTTAATTTATGATTTTGAAAAAGTATACGGGGCTCTACAAAATTTCTACCCCGGGGGCCTCCACATAGTTAAATTTAGCCCTGTATGTTCATGTTACACTTTTACAAGTTAAGATGTTTCTGTCGTCAAGAAGCTAACTAAGGCTTAGAGTCGCTTTCCAGTTACCCAACCCCCTAGACAATGACGTTTACAGCCAGGGCAACTCTTGAGATAGGCCAGCGGTTCTCAACCTTTTAAGTGCTGCAACCCCCTAATAAGATTCTCCACTAAGCATCGAACCCCAACCGTAATTTTTTATTCGTTCACGGACCAAGTTCAATCGCAATTGGCTAATGTTATAAAATCCTAATCGTAATGTCTATATTTGATATTAAACTGTTACTCAGCCCTGAGTTGTCAAGTTCTTTGAATTGGTTGTGTCGTGTGGTACAGTTTGCAGAGAATCTGGGTAGTGAGAAACGTTACAATATATATATCTTTGCCAGTGCTACAAAGCTAAGCAGCTTAATGACTTATAAGTAGATTAGCAAAGTATAAAAGATATAATGAGAAACAAGGTAGTCTTAGACCAAGCTTAATTTAATGATTTAGATATAGTCTTTTTTTCTCAAGACTTTGCAGCTACCTTCGTGTACAAATAAAATGACATTGTGCAAAATTTTGAACGCCAGAGTCTTTAGAAAATGTGAATATGTTTATCTTCATGCATAGATGCATAGTGAAAATGAGATTGAATGAATTCTTGTGAATACAATGACATTGTGCTTATTTTTGTGTGAAATTAACAAATCTTTGGTAACGAAGTAACATTTTGTTTACACTACAAATGATTATATTGTGATTCGCCTCCTGTAACCATATTTTCTTCATAGAGAATGTATGTTTAACTCTTATAAAATAATTGATTTAATAGAGAAAACTTTTTCAAAGTATTATTATAAAAATTAAAGTGAGTTTACTTCTTAACAGTACTTTGTAGTTGGGCTTCTAAGATTGTAATTGATTAACTTTTAAGGCCCTTTTTTCATTGCTCTTTTTATGGTCACTAATAGAAGTTGCTGTAAACTGGTATGCTCCTCCTGACATCCTCCAAAACTTAGTCAGTCATCATTGACACTTAAACATAACAATTCTCAATCTTATCATTGACACTAAGTCATTACTATTCTCAATCTAATCATTGACACTAAGACATTACCATTCTCAATCTAATCATTGACACTAAGGCATTACCATTCTCAATGTAATCATTGACACTAAAAAATTACCATTCTTAATCTAAAAACTGACATAAGATTCTCAATGTAATCATTGACACTATGACATTACCATTCTCAATCTAATCATTGACACTAAGACATTACCATTCTTAATCTAATCATTGACACTAAGGCATTAACATTCTCAATCTAATCAATGACACTAAGACATTACCATTCTTAATCTAATCATTGACACTAAGGCATTAACATTCTCAATCTAATCATTGGCACTAAGACATTACCATTCTCAATCTAATCATTTACACTAAGACATTACCATTCTCAATCTAATCATTGACACTAAGACATTACCATTCTTAATCTAATAATTGACACTAAGTCATTACCATTCTCAATGTAATCATTGAAACTAAGACATTACCATTCTCAATCTAATCATTTACTCTAAGACATTACCATTCTCAATCTAATCATTGACACTAAGACATTACCATTCTCAATCTAATCATTGACACTAAGTCATTACCATTCTCAATGTAATCATTGAAACTAAGACATTACCATTCTCAATCTAATCATTGACACTAAGTCATTAACATTCTCAATCTAATCATTGACACTAAGACATTACCATTCTCAATCTAATCATTGACATAACATTCTCAATGTAATCATTGACACTAAAACATTACCATTCTCAATCTAATCATTGACACTAAGACCTTCCATTCTTAATCTAATCATTTACACTAAGTCATTAACATTCTCAATCTAATCATTGACACTAAAACATTACCATTCTCAATGTAATCATTGACACCAAGACATTACCATTCTCAAATTAATCATTGAAACTAAGACATTACCATTCTCAATCTAATCATTGACACTAAGTCATTACCATTCTCAATCTAATCATTGACACTAAGTCATTACCATTCTCAATCTAATCATTGACACTAAGTCATTACCATTCTCAATCTAATCATTTACACTAAGACATTACCATTCTCAATCTAATCATTGACACTAAGACATTACCATTCTCAATCTAATCATTTACACTAAGACATTACCATTCTCAATCTAATCATTTACACTAAGTCTTTACCATTCTCAATGTAATCATTGAAACTAAGACATTAACATTCTCAATCTAATCATTGACACTAAGACATAACCATTCTCAATCTAATCATTGACATAACATTCTCAATCTAATCATTGACACAAAGACATTACCATTCTCAATCTAATCATTGACACCAAGACATTACCATTCTCAAAGTAATTATTGACACTAAAAAATTACCATTCTTAATCTAAAAACTGACATAAGATTCTCAATCTTATCATTGACACTAAGACATTACCATTCTCAATGTAATCATTGACACTAAAACATTACCATTCTCAATGTAATCATTGACACCAAGACATTACCATTCTCAATGTAATCATTGACACTAAAAAATTACCATTCTTAATCTAAAAACTGACATAAGATTCTCAATCTAATCATTAACACTAAGACATTACCATTCTCAATCTAATCATTTACACTAAGACATTACCATTCTCAATCTAATCATTGACACTAAGACATTACCATTCTCAATCTAATCATTGACACTAAGTCATTACCATTCTCAATGTAATCATTGAAACTAAGACATTACCATTCTCAATCTAATCATTTACTCTAAGACATTACCATTCTCAATCTAATCATTGACACTAAGACATTACCATTCTCAATCTAATCATTGACACTAAGTCATTACCATTCTCAATGTAATCATTGAAACTAAGACATTACCATTCTCAATCTAATCATTGACACTAAGTCATTAACATTCTCAATCTAATCATTGACACTAAGACATTACCATTCTCAATCTAATCATTGACATAACATTCTCAATGTAATCATTGACACTAAAACATTACCATTCTCAATCTAATCATTGACACTAAGACCTTCCATTCTTAATCTAATCATTGACACTAAGTCATTAACATTCTCAATCTAATCATTGACATTAAAACATTACCATTCTCAATGTAATCATTGACACCAAGACATTACCATTCTCAATGAAATCATTGTCACTAAGACATTACCATTCTCAAATTAATCATTGAAACTAAGACATTACCATTCTCAATCTAATCATTGACACTAAGTCATTACCATTCTCAATCTAATCATTGACACTAAGTCATTACCATTCTCAATCTAATCATTGACACTAAGACATTACCATTCTCAATCTAATCATTGACACTAAGACATTACCATTCTCAATCTAATCATTTACACTAAGACATTACCATTCTCAATCTAATCATTTACACTAAGTCTTTACCATTCTCAATGTAATCATTGAAACTAAGACATTAACATTCTCAATCTAATCATTGACACTAAGACATAACCATTCTCAATCTAATCATTGACATAACATTCTCAATCTAATCATTGACACAAAGACATTACCATTCTCAATCTAATCATTGATACCAAGACATTACCATTCTCAAAGTAATTATTGACACTAAAAAATTACCATTCTTAATCTAAAAACTGACATAAGATTCTCAATCTTATCATTGACACTAAGACATTACCATTCTCAATGTAATCATTGACACTAAAACATTACCATTCTCAATGTAATCATTGACACCAAGACATTACCATTCTCAATGTAATCATTGACACTAAAAAATTACCATTCTTAATCTAAAAACTGACATAAGATTCTCAATCTAATCATTAACACTAAGACATTACCATTCTCAATCTAATCATTTACACTAAGACATTACCATTCTCAATCTAATCATTGACACTAAGACATTACCATTCTCAATCTAATCATTGACACTAAGTCATTACCATTCTCAATGTAATCATTGAAACTAAGACATTACCATTCTCAATCTAATCATTTACTCTAAGACATTACCATTCTCAATCTAATCATTGACACTAAGACATTACCATTCTCAATCTAATCATTGACACTAAGTCATTACCATTCTCAATGTAATCATTGAAACTAAGACATTACCATTCTCAATCTAATCATTGACACTAAGTCATTAACATTCTCAATCTAATCATTGACACTAAGACATTACCATTCTCAATCTAATCATTGACACTAAAACATTACCATTCTCAATCTAATCATTGACACTAAGACCTTCCATTCTTAATCTAATCATTGACACTAAGTCATTAACATTCTCAATCTAATCATTGACACTAAAACATTACCATTCTCAATGTTATCATTGACACCAAGACATTACCATTCTCAATGAAATCATTGTCACTAAGACATTACCATTCTCAAATTAATCATTGAAACTAAGACATTACCATTCTCAATCTAATCATTGACACTAAGTCATTACCATTCTCAATCTAATCATTGACACTAAGTCATTACCATTCTCAATCTAATCATTGACACTAAGTCATTACCATTCTCAATGTAATCATTGAAACTAAGACATTACCATTCTCAATCTAATCATTGACACTAAGTCATTAACATTCTCAATCTAATCATTGACACTAAGACATTACCATTCTCAATCTAATCATTGACATAACATTCTCAATGTAATCATTGACACTAAAACATTACCATTCTCAATCTAATCATTGACACTAAGACCTTCCATTCTTAATCTAATCATTGACACTAAGTCATTAACATTCTCAATCTAATCATTGACACTAAAACATTACCATTCTCAATGTAATCATTGACACCAAGACATTACCATTCTCAAATTAATCATTGAAACTAAGACATTACCATTCTCAATCTAATCATTGACACTAAGTCATTACCATTCTCAATCTAATCATTGACACTAAGTCATTACCATTCTCAATCTAATCATTGACACTAAGTCATTACCATTCTCAATCTAATCATTTACACTAAGACATTACCATTCTCAATCTAATCATTGACACTAAGACATTACCATTCTCAATCTAATCATTTACACTAAGACATTACCATTCTCAATCTAATCATTTACACTAAGTCTTTACCATTCTCAATGTAATCATTGAAACTAAGACATTAACATTCTCAATCTAATCATTGACACTAAGACATAACCATTCTCAATCTAATCATTGACATAACATTCTCAATCTAATCATTGACACAAAGACATTACCATTCTCAATCTAATCATTGACACCAAGACATTACCATTCTCAAAGTAATTATTGACACTAAAAAATTACCATTCTTAATCTAAAAACTGACATAAGATTCTCAATCTTATCATTGACACTAAGACATTACCATTCTCAATGTAATCATTGACACTAAAACATTACCATTCTCAATGTAATCATTGACACCAAGACATTACCATTCTCAATGTAATCATTGACACTAAAAAATTACCATTCTTAATCTAAAAACTGACATAAGATTCTCAATCTAATCATTAACACTAAGACATTACCATTCTCAATCTAATCATTTACACTAAGACATTACCATTCTCAATCTAATCATTGACACTAAGACATTACCATTCTCAATCTAATCATTGACACTAAGTCATTACCATTCTCAATGTAATCATTGAAACTAAGACATTACCATTCTCAATCTAATCATTTACTCTAAGACATTACCATTCTCAATCTAATCATTGACACTAAGACATTACCATTCTCAATCTAATCATTGACACTAAGTCATTACCATTCTCAATGTAATCATTGAAACTAAGACATTACCATTCTCAATCTAATCATTGACACTAAGTCATTAACATTCTCAATCTAATCATTGACACTAAGACATTACCATTCTCAATCTAATCATTGACACTAAAACATTACCATTCTCAATCTAATCATTGACACTAAGACCTTCCATTCTTAATCTAATCATTGACACTAAGTCATTAACATTCTCAATCTAATCATTGACACTAAAACATTACCATTCTCAATGTAATCATTGACACCAAGACATTACCATTCTCAATGAAATCATTGTCACTAAGACATTACCATTCTCAAATTAATCATTGAAACTAAGACATTACCATTCTCAATCTAATCATTGACACTAAGTCATTACCATTCTCAATCTAATCATTGACACTAAGTCATTACCATTCTCAATCTAATCATTTACACTAAGTCATTACCATTCTCAATCTAATCATTTACACTAAGACATTACCATTCTCAATCTAATCATTGACACTAAGACATTACCATTTTCAATCTAATCATTTACACTAAGACATTACCATTCTCAATCTAATCATTTACACTAAGTCTTTACCATTCTCAATGTAATCATTGAAACTAAGACATTACCATTCTTAATCTAATCATTGACACTAAGACATAACCATTCTCAATCTAATCATTGACATAACATTCTCAATCTAATCATTGACACAAAGACATTACCATTCTCAATCTAATCATTGACACCAAGACATTACCATTCTCAAAGTAATTATTGACACTAAAAAATTACCATTCTTAATCTAAAAACTGACATAAGATTCTCAATCTTATCATTGACACTAAGACATTACCATTCTCAATGTAATCATTGACACTAAAACATTACCATTCTCAATGTAATCATTGACACCAAGACATTACCATTCTCAATGTAATCATTGACACTAAAAAATTACCATTCTTAATCTAAAAACTGACATAAGATTCTCAATCTAATCATTAACACTAAGACATTACCATTCTCAATCTAATCATTTACACTAAGACATTACCATTCTCAATCTAATCATTGACACTAAGACATTACCATTCTCAATCTAATCATTGACACTAAGTCATTACCATTCTCAATGTAATCATTGAAACTAAGACATTACCATTCTCAATCTAATCATTTACTCTAAGACATTACCATTCTCAATCTAATCATTGACACTAAGACATTACCATTCTCAATCTAATCATTGACACTAAGTCATTACCATTCTCAATGTAATCATTGAAACTAAGACATTACCATTCTCAATCTAATCATTGACACTAAGTCATTAACATTCTCAATCTAATCATTGACACTAAGACATTACCATTCTCAATCTAATCATTGACATAACATTCTCAATGTAATCATTGACACTAAAACATTACCATTCTCAATCTAATCATTGACACTAAGACCTTCCATTCTTAATCTAATCATTGACACTAAGTCATTAACATTCTCAATCTAATCATTGACACTAAAACATTACCATTCTCAATCTAATCATTGACACCAAGACATTACCATTCTCAATGAAATCATTGTCACTAAGACATTACCATTCTCAAATTAATCATTGAAACTAAGACATTACCATTCTCAATCTAATCATTGACACTAAGTCATTACCATTCTCAATCTAATCATTGACACTAAGTCATTACCATTCTCAATCTAATCATTGACACTAAGTCATTACCATTCTCAATCTAATCATTTACACTAAGACATTACCATTCTCAATCTAATCATTGACACTAAGACATTACCATTCTCAATCTAATCATTTACACTAAGACATTACCATTCTCAATCTAATCATTTACACTAAGTCTTTACCATTCTCAATGTAATCATTGAAACTAAGACATTAACATTCTCAATCTAATCATTGACACTAAGACATAACCATTCTCAATCTAATCATTGACATAACATTCTCAATCTAATCATTGACACAAAGACATTACCATTCTCAATCTAATCATTGACACCAAGACATTACCATTCTCAAAGTAATTATTGACACTAAAAAATTACCATTCTTAATCTAAAAACTGACATAAGATTCTCAATCTTATCATTGACACTAAGACATTACCATTCTCAATGTAATCATTGACACTAAAACATTACCATTCTCAATGTAATCATTGACACCAAGACATTACCATTCTCAATGTAATCATTGACACTAAAAAATTACCATTCTTAATCTAAAAACTGACATAAGATTCTCAATCTAATCATTAACACTAAGACATTACCATTCTCAATCTAATCATTTACACTAAGACATTACCATTCTCAATCTAATCATTGACATAACATTCTCAATGTAATCATTGACACTAAAACATTACCATTCTCAATCTAATCATTGACACTAAGACCTTCCATTCTCAATCTAATCATTTACTCTAAGTCATTACCATTCTCAATCTAATCATTGACACTAAGACCTTCCATTCTTAATCTAATCATTGACACTAAGTCATTAACATTCTCAATCTAATCATTGACACTAAGACATTACCATTCTCAATCTAATCATTGACATAACATTCTCAATGTAATCATTGACACTAAAACATTACCATTCTCAATGTAATCATTGACACCAAGACATTACCATTCTCAATGTAATCATTGTCACTAAGACATTACCATTCTCAAATTAATCATTGAAACTAAGACATTACCATTCTCAATCTAATCATTGACACTAAGTCATTACCAATCTCAATCTAATCATTGACACTAAGTCATTACCATTCTCAATCTAATCATTTACACTAAGTCATTACCATTCTCAATCTAATCATTGACACTAAGACATTACCATTCTCAATCTAATCATTGACACTAAGTCATTACCATTCCCAATCTAATCATTGACACTAAGACATTACCATTCTCAATCTAATCATTGACATAACATTCTCAATGTAATCATTGACACTAAAACATTACCATTCTCAATGTAATCATTGACACCAAGACATTACCATTCTCAATGTAATCATTGTCACTAAGACATTACCATTCTCAAATTAATCATTGAAACTAAGACATTACCATTCTCAATCTAATCATTGACACTAAGTCATTACCAATCTCAATCTAATCATTGACACTAAGTCATTACCATTCTCAATCTAATCATTTACACTAAGTCATTACCATTCTCAATCTAATCATTGACACTAAGACATTACCATTCTCAATCTAATCATTGACACTAAGTCATTACCATTCCCAATCTAATCATTGACACTAAGACATTACCATTGACAACAAGACATTACCATTTTCAATGTAATCATTGACATTAAGACATTGCTATTCTCAATGTAATTATTGACACTAAGACATTACCATTCTCAATCTAACCATTTGTATCGTCTTGAATGGTGTGAATGTTGATTGAATGGTATTAAGGCCTCTTCTGGCCTTGATGTAGTGTTCTTGTATTCTTAATTAAACACATCACATATTATGGATAAAATAATCACAAACTCCTCTCTGGCAGACAAATATTTATTACATCAAATAATAGTTCAGAAAGTAGGCAATCTCAGCCATAAAATATCATCGCGAATTATTTCACATCAAATACAAACTACATCCATAGAAAAAGCTCCAATTAGGTACTCATATTATTTAATCCAATTTCATAAAACAGAGACACCTCCGTCTCTTGATACATCATGGCGCTAACTTACTAAAAAAAAATGTGTTCGCTGATCAAAAATGGTACCTCTTTGCTTGACAATGTGTAAGACCCATTTCACTCTAATCATAGTATTACACCATTGACACTAAGAGATTACCATCCTCAATCTAATGATTGTCTCAGTGTTATCATTGGCACTAAGACATTACTATTCTCAATGTAATCATTGATACTAAGACATTACCATTATCAATCTAATCAATAACACTAAGACATTACCATTCTCACTGTTATCATTGACACTAAGACATTACCATTCTCAATCTAATCAGTGACACTAGACATTACCATTCTCAATCTAATCAATGACACTAATACATTACCATTTTCAATCTAATCATTGGCACTACGACATTACTATTCTCAATGTAATCATCGATACTAAGACATTACCATTATCAATCTAATCAATAACACTAAGACATTACCATTCTCACTGTTATCATTGACACTAAGACATTACCATTATCAATCTAATCAATAACACTAAGACATTACCATTCTCCATCTAGACAAAATTTACATGGTCACAGTTTAAAAGTGAGGAAAGCAACAAACAACAATTAAATTTAAGAATCTATATTCATTACCCAGCTCAAATACAAACAGATGCTTAGATAATAATAAATAATTAATAATATAAATAAAAAATTAGTATAAAAAATATCAATAGTGCAACAACTTGTATTTTTTTTTTTTTTTTGCATTTGCACAGTAACAGAACTGGTATAGAAAAATACAAGACATAAATGTGGGAGCCACCGCTGGGCCAAAGTAAAAACACAGCATATTTGTATTTTTTTAAGCATTGTTCACCCCAGCAGCAGTAAATCTCTACATGGCAAAATAACAAAGCAAAATTTGAGTAATAGTTTAATAATAATAATAATGATGCTGAAGATAAAAGATGAGTGCAGTGTTTTCATAAACCCTATTACAACCTACTTTCCTCTATGGCAAAAAGGTGCCTAAATTAATCTTTAGTGCTTACAGGAGCACCCCGTTACGCCATCCTTGAAGATACCATTTGGCATGCAGTCGCCCCCCATGTGGGATAATTTTCCAACCCATCACAGCTGTTGAATGATAAGTATTTCTTCTATACTACCCACACCAGCCTCCAGCAGAACATTTTTTTAAGGTAGTTCTGCCAGTGTATGAAAGTTTGGTGAGAACTACTGCTTGGATATATATATATTTAATTGTGAAACTTGAAAAATCTTCTTTTTATGAAACAAAAATAAATATAACTTTTATTACAACATAACACTAACCTTAATACTAACCTAGATGAAATGAAATAAATCTAGTAGCAATAATATAAAATGGTATTTTAAGTATTTTAAACAAAATCTAACTCACTACAAAAAACCTGTCTGTACAGTTTCAGATCCCTGGGTAATTTGCATTACACTAGACCATTTTTGTAATTTCACCATCCTCACTGCATATCCGCCAACCAATCGCTAATTTCTCAACGTTACCTTGGAAACACCCACACACACACACTCCATAACACTGCTATACACATTTTTATGAACATACAAAATATAAACATTGTATAATTATGTCTTTATATAACTTTTGTTTTATAATTATTTTATCTAAGTAATTGACTAAGTAATTGTAATCATCGTCCTAAATATAATTTTGAGATCTTGTTTTCTAGTCTTAACATTACGAAAGATAACAATCTAAAAGGTTAATAGTTATTGAGCTAACAAACTAATATTAGAAAATGGTAAAATAAAAAAATCACTGAATACAATATATTTACAGGGTGCGTCAAAAAAAATGTATACACACTTTGAACTGTCATAGACAATTTCTTTCCCGTTCTACAATGCTAAATTTCAGCACATGGAAAGCTTAATGTCTAATTAAAGTCAAAGTCATCAAGATAAGGCAGAGGAAATGGTTGGGAGGGAGGGGGTCTGTCAATGAACGTTGAATGGTGTAATATTGAGTTCTTACTTCCTGAAGTACTCTAGACACGTGACAAGACAAACACTATACGACTGACTCAAGTCCGTTCAGCAGACAACATGAAGTTTATTTTACTATAATAATAATAATATACTGCACTCCTTGTTAGTGCTACAAGTCAAGAAATAATAATCCTATCCGCATAACAGCGGTATCAAAAGTATCCAATACGTTAACAAATCATGTCCGCATCTCAGCGGGCAACACTGTGTAGAAATATAGATTAACTAATACATGTCTCAAAAGACCACTGGCAACAACTGCCCACAAGTTACTTTCTAACTGAAATTACTACAGACTTTTCTAAGTCGCTACTGTCCATCCCGGACTAAAATATACTTGACCACTCGGTCCAAAGAATAACACTTGACTTCTAACTTGACTTCACTTGACTGACTGACTGACTTCAAAGTCAACTTTATTCATTCTACTTCCTGTTTTCTACATCAGGAATTCCACGTGTCTTTTAAACTATTAACATGATGTGAACTTTAAATCATGCAATGTCAACTAAGACTGTGACATTACGCCCTTTCCCTCAAAAAAAAAATGATTTTGTAAAAATCTTTTGAAATTTAAGTAATAATACTATTATATGTATAGTCACATCTTTTGAGAGAGAAATAATCCATACAAATGTACAATGTGTGCTATAATCTCTGGCACATGTCTTATCATGCCATCAAAAAATTTGATGAGACTAATATATGGTCTCATTTGACCTTACAATATTTGAAAAAATATTTGTCTGTGTAGACAATACTCATAGTTATCAACATTACTCAAAAAGCAAGTGTTTCTTTACACAAAATTTCAAAGTAAATTCTCAATTTATCAAAAGAATGCTTTCAATATTAATTTTACAAAGGAATGAGCAGCCATGAAAAATGCTCGTATACAAATATACTTAGTTTATCCCATCAGGTTACATAATCAAATGAAAAATATTGACAATGGTTACATGGTCAAATGAAAAGATATTGACAATGTTCTTTAAAATAAATCAATGCAAGTGAAATGTATCTATAAAAAATATTTATGTTGTCTCAATGGTTTATGTACAAAAATAATGGCAATGTTTTGACAATGCTACTAAATCATGAAAGTCAAGAAAATATATTCTTTAATGATGATTTATGAGGAACATATTTAAATCATCAAAGTCATAAGCATATTAAAGCATCAAGGTCGTTATCATGATATTCATTTGGCTCATATGTCTTACTGTGAGCACAAGTTCTTTTAACATAAGTGTAAGTTACAATCTTCTCTCGAAAAAATGAATCAGCTTTTCACGTTATGTAACATCAAATATGTTACTTCGAGCCATTAATAGTGCTCTAATAGTCTTCATCACTCAAATACAATGTTCTATTAAAAAATCAAATATATTACTTTGAGCCATTAATAGTGCTCCAATAGTCTTCATGAATCAAGTACAATGTTCTTTCAAAAATCAAGTATATTACTTCGAGCCATTAATCATGCTTCGATAGTTTTCTCATATCCATACAATATTCTTCTCAAAATTAGTGTTATCATCACATAATATAAAATATACTGCTTGAGCCATCAATAATGCTCCAAAAGTTTTGTCATTAAATACAATCTTCTCCTCAAAAAATATCAGTGTCTACATCACACATCATCAAATATATTACTTCACGAGCCATCAATAATGCTCCAATAATTTTCTCATTTTAAATACAATCTTCTCAAAAAGTCAGTGTCTACGACACACATCAAATGTATTGCTTCACGAGCCATCAATAATGCTCAAATAATTTTCTCATATTAAATACAATCTTCTCCTCAAAAAATCAGCGATTACATCACACACTATATATATTACTTCATGAGCCATCAATAATGCTCCAATACTTCTCATATTAAGTACAATCTTCTATTCAAAGATTCAGTTTGCATTACACAGTATCAATTATTTTTCAAGCCATCAGTAATGCTCAAATAGATCTCACTAATTAAATACAATATTCTTTTCAAAAAATCATTGTTTGCATTACATATCATCAAGTGTATCATTTCAAGCCTCGAATTAAGCTCAAATAGTCTTCAAAACTGATATGTGGGAAAAAATAAATTCATCAGTGAAGATCAATGTCACAGTCATATCTATACAATTTACAAAGGTTATGTACATTTGAAAAAATGAAAAATACATTTCAATAAATAGTGTCAAATACTCAGGTTTTAATATGACTGCGTTCTGTTCAAATGGACTCTTGGAAAAAAATTTACACATATGCAAAAATTG
The DNA here is from genome assembly GCF_947242115.1 of Biomphalaria glabrata. Lineage (NCBI taxonomy): Eukaryota > Metazoa > Mollusca > Gastropoda > Planorbidae > Biomphalaria > Biomphalaria glabrata. The sequence continues at coordinate 548,785 of NC_074719.1, forward strand.
GGCACATATGACCTTTTGAAGTGTCATGTGTACAAACACAATCAAAGTTATATGTAGAATATGGCATCAACAGATTCAATGAATTACACTTGTACTGGCTAATGAGTCCTTAACAGTGCTAGTGTTATGTAAAATAGTGTGATAATTATAGTTGTTGACTTATGTGAACAATGTCATTGTTAAGTTATATAACTGATATTTAGTGATTTTGTGATGGTGTTGTATCCTATTGTATAATAAACAAAATTGTATGTTGTGCTGCCCTATGTCTAGCTTGCTAACTACTAGTGTCATGTGTGTTTCCAGTTCTAATGTTACTGTTTCGTGATGCGTTGTCCAGCCCGTTTGTAAGTAATGGATAGGAATTATTTTCTGGAGTTGAGTTCATGAATGCTACATGTTCGTGTTCGTGAGTGTCGATGGTTGCGGCTGAGTTGTCATAACTGCTAGGGCGTCTATGGATTCTATTGTTGCTGTTACTTTGCCATCTGTTTGAAGTATTTCTGTTGTATCTGTTTCGTTCGTAGCCATCACGTCTGGATTGTCTGTGATAGTTCTGAAAGTTGTTGGTATTGTATTGCTGTCTTCTTTGATAGTTCTGGAAGTTGTAATTATCGTTGTTGGTGTTGTATTGCCTTCTTCTATCATTAGGGCTGTAACTTTGGGTTGCTCTGCTGTTTCTTCTGTTGTCATATTTATTGTCTCGATATGTGCCACTTTGATACTGGAAAGTGCTTCTGTTGATTGATCTACATTGGCTCTTTATGTGACCCTTTATGCCGCAGTTAAAGCAGGTTTTATTGTTGCTGCTGTATTTGAATTTACTTGAATCAGTGTTAATGGTGGCAGCTATTTGATGGTCTCTTCTGTCGATGGTGTGATTGGGATGGCTGTCTTTGAATAAATTCAGGTTAGTTATGAGTTCTGTTTCGTTTTTAATTTTCTTCTCTTTCAGGAAAGTGAAAATGTTGTCTGTAACATTCAATAGTACACTGTCAATTAAGAACATATCAATGATTTGGTCTGGTCTCGTCATATCACAGTTGGAGAGTTCAAGCCACTTTAAGATATTTTGCTTAATTTCAAAAATAATTCTGTTGTAATCACCGTTCTTTTGCAATCTGATGTCTCGAAAGAGTTTTCTGTAGTGGTCCTCGGATTTGCCAGTGTTCGAGGAGTCTGTTTTTCACAGCCTTGTAGTCAGTCTTTTGTTCAGGTGTCAGGGTGGCTATTATGTTCAGCGGTTCACCTGCAAGATTGGCGAGTAGGTGCTTGGCCATATCTCTAGGAGACATGTCATACGTTGAGGCTGTGCTCAAATTGCACAATGTAGTTTTCAAGAGTTTCGTTTTTCTCATTGAACTTATGGAACTTCGAGACGTATGGTTTGGCTTGTTGTGTCAGTGGTTGTAATATGTTCGGATTCACTTTTGCAGCTTCCAGTTTAGCTAACTCAACTTTTCCCTCTATTTCTTTCATTTCTTTCTGATGCGCTCTTTCTGCCGCTCGTTCATCTCGTTCCGCTACTTCACATTCTTTCTTCTTTAATTCATCCAATTCTTTTTCGATAAATTCTCTTTTCTTTTCACCCTTCAATTCCATTTCTCTGGCCAACTCCAAGATTTTATCATAGGTAGACATTGTTGATAGGTATGGGTTTAGGCTTCAAGTGTGTATAATGTCAATAAATATTAAATAATCTTCAACGTGTATAAAGTCAACAAATATATAGGATTCCAATCTGTATGTAGTTTAACTGTGTAGTGAGTGCTTAGTTATCAAAATACAAATAATAATGTCTCACTTTGCATGTATCTTTGATATTTAAATAATAGATGGCCAATAAATGTGTTGAGTTTGTAATCAATGTGTGCCAAATACAATGTACAAATGAGTCAATAGTAATAAGTGTTGCGTCAAAATGTACCAACAAAATAATCAGAGTACGAGAAATGTGTCAATACAAAATAAGTACAAGAGCTCAAAAAATAAGGCTCTAATTCAAGTGATAGTATATATGTACACAATATTAAAGAAACTAATGCAGAAAGAGTTTACAAAAAGTATATAAAAATTAAACACTTAACCCAAAAAGTAAGCAGACAGCTGCAGAGTGAATACATAAACAATGTAATATCTAAAGATAACAACAAAAACCTATGGTCATACATTAAGTCTAAGAAAATGGAAACAACAGGCGTAGCGCCATTAAAAGATGAACATAACATAATACATAATGATAATGAAACTAAAGCAAACATTCTAAACAAATACTTTGCATCAGCATTCTCAGCCCCAGGAGACAAAGACATATTACTGAATTTGAACCAAGTAGACAACATAGAAGATATAGTAGTACAAGAAAATGGAATTCAAAAACTATTAGCCAACACCAAACCAAATAAAGCTTCTGGACCTGATGGTATTCCAGCTAGATTACTCAAAGAACTAAGTAATGAGCTAGCCCCAGTGTTCAAAATACTCTTTCAGGCTTCACTTAACCAGGGCAGAGTACCAAAGGACTGGAAAGAAGCTAATGTCACCCCCCTATTTAAAAAAGGAGAAAAATCTGACCCAGGGAACTACAGACCAGTATCACTTACCAGCATCACATGTAAAATCCTAGAACACATTTATATAATATAATATGTAGCAACATCATAAACCACTTAGACAAACATAATGTCCTCACACCATACCAACATGGCTTTAGGAAATATAGATCATGTGAAACACAACTAATAGGACTAATTGATGATTTTTCAAAAGGTTTAGATAATAGTGAACAAATAGATGCTATCTTACTAGATTTTTCTAAGGCTTTTGACAAAGTTCACCACCATAGTTTGCTTAAAAAATTAAAATATTTCGGCATTAATGGTCCACTGCATCAGTGGATTAAAGACTTTCTGATAGGGAGAGAACAAACTGTAATAATAAATGGCTCTAAATCAACACCGATAACAGTAAACTCAGGTGTACCTCAAGGTACAGTCTTGGGTCCACTACTATTTTTAATTTACATAAATGATTTACCTAATTGCATTAGTTCAGGAACAAAAGTCAGATTATTTGCAGACGATTGCATAATATATAGAACAATAAAAACAACACAAGACACAGATATTTTACAAAAAGAATTAGATGAATTACAGAAATGGGAATCAAATTGGAGCATGTCTTTCCACCCAGAAAAATGTCAGTTGTTAAGAGTAACAAAAAAACTAAAACAAATTAATTCCCCTTATCTTATTCATGGCAAACCAGTAACACAGGCTAAATACGCAAAATACCTAGGTGTTATAATAAATGAAAAACTATCATGGAATCCACATATTGATGAAACTACAAAAAAATCAAACAAAGCATTAGGATTTATTAAAAGAAATTTCTATAAATCAAATAAGAACATAAAACTAAAATGTTACTTAACCTTGGTTAGGCCAATAATAGAATATGCATCCTCCGTTTGGGACCCCTCAACTCAAGAAAACATTAAGAAACTGGAACAGACACAAAATAGAGCAGTGAGATTCATAACAAACGAATATTCACATTTGACTAGAGTAACACCTTTAGTAAAATCACTAAATTTAGAAAGCCTTCAGGACAGAAGGCTCAAAAGTAAAGTAGCAATCATACATAAAACACTGAACCATAATCTTCAAATACAAAAACAAAATTTAATAAAATACTCTGAAAGACACAAAGATAAAGGCACATTCCTCGTCCCATATGCTAGGACAAATTTGTACAAATACTCCTTCTTCCCTAGTGCTATTAGAGCATGGAATGGGTTGCCTGAGCTAGCCAGGAAAACCAGTGACTTGGCAGAATTTAAGTCATTGGTTAATATGCATGACTAAATGCATGACGCGTAGGACGTAATCATCTTCTTTTTTGAAGTAACGTCTGTATTATATAAGATAAGATAAGATTATTACTTCAAATATATCTTTGTAACATGTTATATGTGCAGTGAAAAAATGAAAAAAAAATTAATTAATGAGAGAATAAAGAGATAAATTAAAGTATAGGTGACGAACACAAAAACAATATAGATAACAATACAGTCTGCTTTAAAAGAAATCAATAAATAGAAGACTTTGACAAGAGAATCACAGATATGTAAATACAAGACTTACACAAACAAACAATATGAATACAAAGAGAAATCACACTACGATTGTACAAACAAAACTATATACCACTAAACAAAAAATTTCAAAATGATATAGAAGTCCCTACCGAACAAGGCTGGTCTACTCGGACCTTATTAGGACTAGGAGAACAACAAGAAAATCCATAAAGATCCCTATCAGATGAAGTGAAATGGAACGGAACAAATAAATTGTGCCGATTCAGTCTCAAAACATAAGACAGACCCACGCCGACCGCCCTTTAAGGTAACAAATATAAAAAATGAAAATCAATTTAATATGGTTCCAAGAGTTATCAATCACTAACTCTATATATAATCAACTTCAATTACTGCTATACCACAGCAAAATCAATGTACTTTATTAATCATATGAATATATTCAATCCTTAATTATAAATTACAGACTTTCTTTTGTAGACTGATGTAGATTAATCCTCTCTTGTAGCTTGTCAAATACAAATACAGCTTGAGTAGTTCAATAATAATCCATGGGTAAGGTAACTAAGTAATCCGATTGAGAATACACATCAATGTGAGCATCAAAGTAGTAGTAAAATAATCCAGTCATATGCCATAAGATGGCTCAAATGCTCAAGTAATGTCAAAAAATATTTCCTCTTGACCTTTACAATTAACACAAGTCCAACAGGTAATCCAAATAATCCAATAGGATAATCCAAAATGTAAGTGTAGTAATGCAGGCATGTGTTATTTCTTCAGCGTACAACGATGACTAGGAGAGCGCCAATAGGTACAAGTTAGTCCAACTTCAACGTCAAAGATCAATAATCCAAAAGTACTTGAACATTCATATAAATAATCCAACAGTACTTAAGTGGAGAACTTCAGCTTAGATAATCCAAATATGTAAAGTCTCTGAAAAATTAGAATGACCATAAGTGAACAGAGGTCTAAATGGAGGACCTTCTGTATAGCAATGTAAGGTGAAACCTCGACAATGCAAGAGCGTGTCAAAAGTTGGTGACGAGCGCTCACGTGGAAACGATGTATCATCTGTCTTCAGGCGACGCCTTGAATTTTACACCCACACAAATGTATCAGCTGTCTTTGAGCGAAGCCTTGAGTTTTTCACCCACACAAATGTATCAGCTGTCTTCGAGCGACGCCTTCAGTTTTTCACCCACACAAATGTATCAGCCGTCTTCAGTTTCTGCCGATGGTGATGTCTCAAGATGTCGACAATAGTGGAGAAATAGGCATTGACCAGGTTTAAAATATACATATAAGATCCTTTTTTGTCCAGTAGATATAATGGTCAGTTTGTAGACTTCATCAAGCCCTAACTTGAGAACTGCTTGATCAGACACAAACTGTGAAAGATGGAATGTGATAATATGAATATATATATATATATGAATACAATATTAAAGTGCTGACTTATTTATTACTAAAGCATCTCCAGATTTTCTTTTGCTAAGTCTTTCTTTTAACCAACTGGTGTGGCACAGCAGTAGGCTCTTTTTTTTTTTTCATTGCAAGTCTATGGTTATTTTTTTTAAATCTTTTTGTCTACCAACACTCTTTAAACTATTTCCCAGGTGGATTCCCTTCTTTAAATTTCTGTCTGTTAACATTTCAGCAAAGGTACAAGATATGAATACATTGCTTATGTCCTGAGAATGTTCTGCATTAGACACTTTAGGCCTACTCTGCTACTCTATCACCTAAATAAATTAAGTTATGCTTCTTTTCCTTGGTCTTTGTTTCACTGCCAAGTTTGATACTTAATACAAAAAGAGTCAAAGGAATTCATCAGATTAATTTAATATTTAAAAATAGAATTGACTCACCATTAGCTGTCCCAAATGAATGAACCATAATGTCAGGTTGACCATTAACCCTATCTTACTGTACCAGACATTCATGCTTGTTAGTTTAGCCTAAAGATAACAATGGTAGTGATATTTATTCTACTAAATTTATATAACTGGTAATAAAATATTGTTAAAACAAAAGAAAGTCCATAGAAAAGAGATACAAATAAAACATAAAACAGTCTAATTTAAAACTAAATAAAATGATTAATTAACACATTCTTTTTAAGACTGGATGGCTGCCTGGTTGTGCAGTAGGCACACTGGATTATCTTTCACAATGGTGCCAGGTTCACACTCTGCCAGCTGACATCAAACTTTTGAATTCATTTGTCAGTAATTATATTTTTTTTTTTTAAATACAAGCCTCATGCAATAGCAGTCTTTAACTTTTTCTTTATTGTTATAAATTATTTTAAGCAGAAGAATCTAATGAAATATACTTACAAAACTTCCTTTAAGATTTCAAGTTAAAAGTTAACATCATCCCAGGGTATACCAGGACCTATACAGATAGAGTGGTCATGAGTCTGAAACAAATAAAGTGATTGTGTCTGAAAAACTTTTTTCTTTTATTAATCAGAGTTAATATGTCATCTAGGTATGTCAAATAGATAGGCTTTCCAACCTGTAGGTATGTCTGACAGACATGTCATAAAGAGTCTTACAGTCTAGTAATGTAACATGCTGACAAATTTTTTCTTTAGAATCTTAAGGGGAGGGGAGGGAGGTAAGAAGAGAGCTTTTAAGAAATTATTACTCACTATGGTTTCAATTACAACGGTCAGGTCAGTTCATCAGAGCTGATCAATCCAACATAAGATCCACTATTTGGTAATTTACCTACGCCACTGTCATGCTTTAAATATTTCCAGCCAATAGAAGTAAATTGAGTTGTATGTGCTGGGAAAGGAAAACAAAAAAATGTTTGTAAAATGTTTCACATATTTTAGTTGTTCCTTCAGAGTTGAAGATAATTTACTTCCTAGTCCTAACTTCCAGCAGGATGACAGCAGGCAGGGTATTAACCCAGGACCATCGAGAAGTCCAAACAATATACCACACGACCAGGCAGCCAGCATGTATGTATTATAAGTGTGATTCAATATGTTATAAATCTATATTTTATATATGTTATAAGTGTGATTCAATTTGTTTAAAACTACAAAATTCATTTTTTTTAGGTTTACTGTTTTTGACAGTCAAAATAGTGGTTTACATTTTTTTCCCACCATTTAAAAATTCCGATTACAATACAAAATTTAAAAAAATAGAAAAAAAAACACATACACATATACAAAAGATTTGTAAAAAGCCTTGGCAGTCACATCAAACATTTTTTTCAAAACCAACAACATGCATATCCTTGATACAAAACACACACACTGGTCATTTTAGCCATAAGAGATGTACCTGTTACCAGATGTACCAGTTAGGTTGATTGGCTGTATTGTTAAAGATTAAAAGCAAACCATTATCCATACAGATCTAGTTTCACTAGAGAAAAGATTTTTTTTCTTGGTATCCAAATTTTATGTATAAGATTTCTATAATGTGTCTTCTTTCTACTATAACATGCTCAGTACACTTTTATTGTATAAATACGGTAAGGGTTATATAATTTGGCTCTAAATGAAAGATTTACCTGCTTTCCATATGAAGGGGGGGGGGGGGGGCAAACATTATTGTTTCGGTTCTAATGCAGTCATAAGACCATATCTAGTATGACAGTCGACAGTAGAAACTTGCAATTAGATTCCATTATAGTTTCGGTTCTAATGCAGTCATAAGACCATATCTAGTATGACAGTCGACAGTAGAAACTTGCAATTAGATTCCAAGCAATAGTTCTACAAGTATATAGTGAATTTATGATGTAGCACATAAATTATAATTTCCAAAATCTAAACATAATTTTTCTATTGCACAAAGTTATCCAGCTAGAGCTAAATTTTAAAGTAAGAGGCAATTCACAGTTGGAAACATATGAAAATATATAGTAAAAATATTAATGTCCATCATGCATCAGGTTTAATTACAAAATGAGGATACTGAACACTTCAAGAACTTTAAATATTTCCTTTTCCACAACCAAGGTAACCAATCGAGCCTAGTAGGAAGCGTGGTCAAGAGGCCAACTACGCTTGAACTTGGCTTAGCTTGGCTGCCTATGAAGGGGGCAAGAGGTTCGACACACAACTCGAGTTGAGTTGTGTTTACTGAGTGCTTTAAGGCAGTTAGAAAACCTACTCCCACTGGTCCACAAATGAGATTGGACCATAGTGCTCTGAGCATGCTATAAGCATGAAAGTAGCACAATATGAAAGCCATAATTTATTTATATAGTAAATATTTAGGGTTAGAAACATGCTTACAATTCAAGTAGATTTCCTTATTGAATGACACTACAAAATGTAATCATGTATAATCTGGATATTCTTCTTTGTTTTTATTATTCATTAACTTCAACAGACCTACTTTTTTTCAGTGTCAGAGCAGAAGCACCAACAAATGTTTCATTTTTTTTAATCTTTTTAAAAAAAAAGACTCACAACATAGCAAGTAAACTGCTTTACTAACGAAGTTAGTGGAATTAATTTAGGTGAATAGATAGTTCCAAACAGGATGCATGCCATAGTTTTACTTCTTCTAGACTTAATCATTATTTCAATTTATCAGACAATAGTTACCCAGATAACAATCCTGACTGCCAGGTCGTGCAGTTTGCGCGCTGGACTGTCGATCGGATTTATCGATGGTCTCTAGTTCAAACCCTGCCTGCTCCCATCCCCCGTCACCCTGCGGGAGGTTTGGACTAGGAAGTAAACTATCTTCAACTCTGAAGGGACATCCGAAACATGTAAAACAATTTACAAACATTCCAAAGATAAATACATGTTAAATTAGTTATAACTTATGAAGACATATAGCTATTGACATAGTTTTGATTTAAATTTGAGGATAAAATGTAAAAACAAAAAAACCTTCATTAAAATTATAACAAATAGATAGTTGTATATTCTATAGCCCCATTTTCTAAAAGATCAATAGCAAATATTCTTTTTTTATGCTTTGTTTAAGCCTGCTTAGCATACTTTATAAAAGTGCATAATTTGACTATAGTAAGTATTGCTTATAATATTAGCCTTTTCTTGCATCAAAGTAAATCAGAAATATTATTTTAAAATCAATTGTTGATTTAACATAATCATCAATTTAGTGGCTCAGAAAAGAAAAAATGTCTGAAAAAATGATTATAATTTTTAGAATAGTTGCGGATTAAAATGTAATAAGAATGCCTTTTAAAACTTGCAATCTATAGGGCTTGCTGATAAAAATACCAAAGAGTGGAGATCTATCACAATGTGAGAAATGGCGAGGCATCACTTTGCTGTCAGTACCAAGCAAGATTTTTAGCAGAATCCTACTAAACAGAATAAAGGGAGCATGTGATGAACACCTAAGGGAAGAACAGGGCGGATTCAGAAAAGGGAGATCATGTGCTGACCAAATAGCTACCCTCAGGATAATTGTAGAACAATGTGTCGAATGGCAATCTCCTCTCTATGCAACTTTTGTTGACTTTGAAAAAGCTTTTGATAGTGTCGACAGAGAATCTATTTGGACTGTAATGAGACATTATGGGATCCCCAATAAAATAATAACCATAATCAAGAACCTTTATGATGGTTTCACCTGCCAAGTAACCCATTGTGGCAAGCTGTCAGAGGAATTTCCAGTCACAACAGGAGTCAAACAGGGATGTCTTCTTTCACCACTCCTGTTCCTTCTAGTACTGGATTGGGTCACAAAAGAAGCCTACTCTAACGCAGGGAAAGGAATCCAATGGACTCTCATACAAAAGCTGGAAGATCTGGAATTCGCTGATGACATAGCCCTATTATCACACAGACTACAGGATATGCAAGAAAAGGTCACAGCTTTAAGCGAAGTAGGAAAAAGAGTAGGCCTAAAAATAAACCACCAAAAAACTAAAGTACTTAAAGTAAACAATAAACAAAGTGGAGACATAGTAAAAAATACAGACCTTCATCAACAGATGCCTGAGAAATATCCTAAAAATACACTGGTATGACAAAGTAGAAAACACCAAACTGTGGGAGATGAGTGGACAGAAAAATATAGAAGTGCAGATCTTAGAGAGGAAGTGGAGATGGATTGGTCACACCCTTAGAAAAGATACCAGCAACAGAGCTAGGCAGGCCTTAGAGTGGAACCCCCAGGGAACAAGACGCAGAGGAAGACCAAAAAGAACATGGCGACGCAGTGTACTTGAAGAAGCAGAGAAGACCGGGAAGAGCTGGGACACCATCAAAAAGCTAGCAAGAGACCGTGGAGAGTGGCGTGTTTTTGTCGAGGCCCTATGTTCCATAAGGAACTCAAAGGAGTGATGATGATGCTGAATCTATAGGGCAGATGATGTAAATGTCATCTGTTTCAGTGGCCTACAGTTATAAAGGTATCATGATATGGCCAGCACAATGATAAACCTTCTTTACTTCCCCAACTAATGTCATTAGAATTGCATGGACTTGAGGCACTCTAAGATCCTGAAATTCAAAAACAATCTTCACCAAGATTTGAACCTGAAAACTCTAGCTTAAAAGCAGTTGCACTTAACTTAGCAAGTCTCCGGCCCCCATTAAAAAATCAAATGTTCCATTATGAATCAGCACATCATCATTTGCAGAGAGAATTGCTGCCAATCTTTTGACTATACAGGATATAGCTAGCTTAAGTACAATAGAGATAACTTTATTCAAGAATTTTTAACTTTGGCTGAATGTGCATTGTGACAAGCTAATTCAGGAACTGGCTTATACAGTAACATTTATTTAAATATTTTAGACTAAAATTACAACTATTATACACTAAAATAAAATGTTATTTCATTCACTATGTCATTATGTTATGGAGTGTTTACCCTGGCCCAGCATCCTCCTCCTTTTGCAGCATTACATGTACTGTAATCTTCAGGGGCCCAAAGACTTTTTCCAGTGATGTAAGCCTCCAGAGAATCATATGTCCTTGGATAATGGCAGCTGTGAACAGAATCACTTTTGCATAACACTTTCCAAAATGTTCAAACTATTTAAATATATTAATATATGCCTTTATTCTAAAAACAACCTCATAATAATATACTTATTCTTTTAAAAGTTTCATAGAATTTATTACATGCTAGATATCCTTATATGTTCACCTAGATGTCTACAAGCTAGCAGAGTTGTTTGTTAGAAAGTTGATTAGGTCTTTCCAAACTCAGCCACTTTCAAAACTTAATAAATAGTGAACAATACACAAGTTACACCTAAAATAAAAATGCCAACAAAAGAGCTATTCAGGCTTCAGATGGGAACCCACAGACACAAGGCACAGAGGAAGACCAAAAAGAACAGGACAAACACAATCTTCATATCTTCTAGATTACAGGCATTACTTCAAAATAGAATATAATTATGTCCTATGCATTTCATGATCAATCTAGTCATGCATGTTAATAAGTTACTTCAACTCTACTAAGTCATTGGTTTTCCTGGCTGATTGAGGCATCCCATTCCCCTCTCTAATGGCATTAGGGAAAATTGAAAATAATTATGTGGTGTTGTCTTTTTATCTGTTTCTATCTCATCATCACTAGTTTTGGGGAGTAAAAAACTTAACCAACATACCCAATAGCATAAACAGATTTAGCTCATTTTTTTTTTTAATCTTTTAAGATGTCATGAGCAATATCCCATCCTCCATCATGTGCTATAATTAAAATATTTTTAAAAGCCATTTAAATCCCAAGCCTGGGTGAAAAAGGAGAAGGGTTTGGCGTGGGGCTAGCGACCCCCACCCTGTAAAACCACTATTGCTACAGAAACGGCAAACTCGACACACCAGGTGGGAGGAGGCTTCAGACATTGCCAGTGACAGATCTTTATGGAGACAGCTTGCCGACAATGCGCCGAACGGCGCGGGAGGACCTAAGCCTAAAGTAAGTTTAAATCTAATGCATTTCTCAAAGTCTGCAAATAGAGAGATAACAAAGATGTCTGGTAAATGTTGTATGCAGGCCTTCTAACAGAACTAATAATTTCAAAAACAAAAATGATTTGGAAAATATGACCCTAAATATACAATCTGTTGAATTTCAATAATCAATTTATTTATGAACCATCTGGTTTATTATATATTTGTTACCGTCGTAGCGCAGCATGGTGTGCATGAATAATGGTGCAAATTTGTGTAATGAATGGAAGTGATGTTGAAAAGGGTAAATTTGTGTAATGAATTTCGAAGAGTTTGTGTCGTAACAAGTGGCGCCCAACGGAAAAGGCAAGACCTGCGTTATATCGGTATCTAATTCCTGTCTACTGAGGTATTACTAGTACTACAAAGTGTAACAAAATCTCTAGATCTATTAAGATTGGGAGAGTAGCGTCATCTAAATCTCTAAAGCTATGTACTAGACTCACTGGTAAACATAAACCTTTAGTTGAAACTTAACTAAAAACATTATTGCTGAATTAATCAATTGGATTAACATTTAAATCTAGATTTATATCATTATAATTATTATGACGGCCCATTCTCTACATTCACCAATTTGAAAACGTCAGGGATTACCCACTGTATTTGGATGTGCTATGAATTTATTGAAAAAAAAAATAATTAAAAAAAATCATTTCAGTGGCTGCTGAAGTACATGTTCATTATTCTGGCTGGTCATAGTTCTCAACAATAACCTTTAACATTCAATATTGATGGAAATTTGTACGATTATTAGCACTGCTGTGGGCAACACTAGTGAATTTTCACTACGGTGGAGAACAGTGCCTATTTAGGACCAACGGATATACACTGACTAAGGCATATAGACAAATAACGAAAGACTCATATCACCGGCGGAGAATATACACTAGCATTGGCAGTTATACCAGCAGGAAGAAGAGTATTCCGGGAAGTAGATACATATTTGTATTCGAATAACATTAAACGTTTGGTTCATTACATTACATTTAGATATGAACATTGTTGGGTCCAAGCATTAAGTATATGAGAATCAAATATATTTAATTGATATGGTCAGATATTATAACTCGATAAAGAAAAAATACAAATGGCGGATAAAGCTGAGATAGTTGCTTTGAAAGAAGAAGGGAGACTATTGGAATTAGAAGGAGCAGAGCTGAGAAAATATGTACAAGAAAGATTAATAGAAAGAGAGAAACTAGTCAAGGAAAAGGAAATAGAGAAAGAGAAGTTAGTCATGGAAAAGGAAATAGAGAAAGAGAAGTTAGCCATGGAAAAAGAAAGAGAGAAAGAAGTTAGTCATGGAAAAGGAAATAGAGAAAGAGAAGTTAGCCATGGAAAAAGAAAGAGAGAAAGAGAAGTTAACTATTGACAAAGATAAATTAGCAATGGATAAAGAAATAGAGAAAGAGAAGTTGGCTATCAGTAAAGAGAAATTAGTTACGGATAAAGAAATTGAGAAAGAGAAGCTAGCTATGGAGAAAGAAAGGTTAGCCATAGAGAAAGAAAAGTTGGAAATAAAAAAAGGAAAAGCTAAAGATGAAGGTACTGGAAAGAAAAATGACGTGTCTGGAAATAAATTGGCAAAATATAAAGGTACAATGTTTGATGAGAATAAAATAGACATAGATGTTTTCTTAAAGAAGTTTGAAATTGAAATGAAAGAATTGGCTTTTCCTGAAGATAAATGGATATTTTTGTTATCGAAGTCATTTGCAGCGGAGGTACCGTCAAAGATTTGCATGAATCAGAATAATTACCAAATAGTAAAGGAGCAATTACTACGAACATTTGGAAAAACTGAGGCATTTTATCATCAACAATATGTTAATTGCACCATTGAAACCAACGAGGATCCCCAAACATTTTTAGACAAGATGAATAGCTACTTTGACTATTGGACAGAGTCATCAAAAATAGAGAAGACGTTTGATGGACTAAAGGTATTTCTTATGCTGGATAAAGTCATTTATGAGAGTCAGGACGAACTAAAAATATTCCTGCTGGAGAGAAAGCCAAAATCTGTAGATGAGATTGTAAAATTAATAAGGGCTTACAAAGTGGCACATCCTGAAAAAAAGTTAAACAGAGGTAGCGATATTGAAGAAATAGTAGCATTTAATAGAGCTAGAGAAACACAAGACAGTTATAGCAACAATAGAAGATTTAGATATGAAGGACAGAATAGGTTTAGAGGACAAGGAAGGAGCCAAATAGATAGTAGACAAGGCCAGTATAATAGCTACAGAGGGCGATATCAAGGAAACAGACAGGGAAGATATGACAGCGGAAGAAATAGAAGAGATCAAAGTTTGTCGTTATTGTCGAGTTCAGGAAGTCTAGACTGTTTTCAAACATTTGTAGGAAATAAGGCTGCAAGAACGATAAGGGACACTGGGAGCACTATTGTTGGAATAAACCGAAAATTGGTTGAAGATCATGAATATACTGGAAAAAACAAAGCATGTATTATGTTTGATGGTAAAACAGTTCGATTACCTGTGGCCCGAGTGAACATTAAAACACCGTATTATACGGGGATCGTAGAGGCATGTGTTATAGACCATGATCAAATTGATTTGATTATTGGCAATATACCAAACATAAAGAAGTGCACGGAAAATGAGATAGAAGTTTGGCAAAATTGTTGTGGAATGGCGACTACTCGATCCTGTAGTAAAGATGTAGAGGAAGGAGATTTGGCAAAATTGTTTGAGTTATCAACTAAGGAAAAAGAGCAAGATGAAGAACAACATGAAAACACAGAAACAACAGAATAGCTAGATGGGCACTGCAACTTATGGATTATAACTTTGAGGTCAGGACAATACCAGGGAAAGACAATGTGATAGCTGACACATTATCACGGTGTACCTAAGAAGGAAAAGAAATGGAAGTAAGGAAAGGAGCTTGGCCACGTCAATTTTGTTTCTGTTGGTTGGTCAAAAGAATAATGTCAGTAAAATCATTTTGGTGAGAACACAATGAATAGCAGTGTAATGAATAGACATCTATAGGGAAATCTACAGATTGGAACATTTTGTAAATATACACATATTACTTGTATCGAAGACTGTATGGACTGACGAAGCTTTGTCACATGTGTGAGGTGTCGAGATATTAATATATGGTGTTATATTGAGAATTTGATGAAACCATTATTAGAAATGTAAAATATAGTATTACAGTTACATAGTTAATTATAGTTTATATTTGTGAATTATGAGATTTACTCTGATTGGTTCGTTGGGGAAGTCTGGACATTATACATTGGGATGGATGTAAGTAATTTTGAACCTAAAATAATAATGTAAAGAATGATGATATTTAATTTTGCTGTTGGAGGGTTTTGTTGTTGTCGTTGGTTTTTACCTGGTTTAAAAGAATGAGAATTAATGAAGATAATATAATTATATTGAACAGTGATTTATAATTTTATTTGATATTTAAAAGACGTTCGATGTACATCGAACTTGGCAAACAAGGGGGGTGTTACGGTCGTAGCGCAGCACGGTGTGCATGAATAATGGTGCGAATTTGTGTAATGAATGGAAGTGATGTTGAAAAGGGGAAGCCGGGAGTAATTGACAGGAAGAGAAATGAAATGTTCGTATTTACATAACTTGTTGTAATATTAAAGTATTTATAGAGTAATAACCTGAGAGTCTATTATTATTTCGAAGAGTCTTGAGTCGTAACAATATTCAAAAAATATTTTGATATGTTTAAAAGCTATAGAAGATTGTCCTTATGATCACTTGAGAAAAAAATGTCAATATACATTAAAAGTCAGAATACTTTTTATATCATTTCTACAATGATTCCCTATAGAATAAGTGATGCCTTGTGATGACAAGAAACTAATCTTTAACTCTTGGACAACTATCAGATACATCCAATATGATCTGGTAAAAACAAAGATCTTCACTTTTTCCAAAAATATACAAGTATTATTTTACAGTATGTCTTATAAAGATAGTATAGTATAAAATGTAGACAATTACCTTTATAATAAGTCCCAAGATAAGTTAGGAATGCAGTATTTTCTGTGGCTGTGCAGCCCCAGCTGAGACCTACATATTTATATAATCAACACTATAGCCTCTCTCATTCCATATCTGATGAAGATAAATTAAAATTAGTTGTTAGATTTATACAAAGTCCCTGTGGGGCTGAGGGGCATACACCAGTTGGCTACCTTTCAAGGGGGCTGGATTTAGAATTCCAGTAAGCACCACACATTTTCATAAATTTTCAATTTAGATTTGGCTTGAGCTATGTTGCAGAAAGGGTTAAGTAAGGGTTGGAAACAGCATGAAAATCTTCTCCCAAATACTGCTTCTCCCCACATGTTCCCCAAAGAGCTTAAACTGAGCACTGAGCAAGCTTTATGTTATGATAAACCAAAGAAAAATAATAAATAAATAAACATCTAAATTTCATTCAACAGAAAAGTAAAATCTAGACAGTCAACTGTTAATTAAGGCTAGTAGAAACTAGAACAAATATATTCGTTTTGTAGAGTTCATTTTCAAGAATGTTTTTTTTTTATGTTGCTATCTTGACTAAGGCTAACTCATTTGACACAGAGGGCATTTCAAACCCAAGCAAAGGGGCATAGCACTTGTAATACATATTAACATAAACTTTTTCATATAGAGTTAAATATAAATATCTTTATATTATGAACTAAACTGTGTATCATGTAATAGAGACCAACAAAAAAAAAAACAAAAACAGTCTAGAGAAAACCAATACATAAGACCATAGAAAGTGTAGGGGCAGCTACGGAAACTTACCCCAAAGTAGTCTATTGTTAAATTATGCCTTCTTTTAGCTCCAGTAATCCATCCCTTCTTTGTCTACTCAATCAATCATATACACTCTGGACTATCGTTTAGTGGTCTCCATGATCCTAGGTTAGACCCCTGCCTGCTGCCACCCCACATCTTCTTGTGGGACGTTCAAGCTAGAATGTAGTTGTTTTCAACTCTGAAGGAACATCTGAAACATGTAAAACATTTTTACAATAATCAGAATGGGTCACCACAATTTAGATCCTGCACACATAATAATTCCAGACTCATCATAGATAATCAGTAAGTCAAAGTTAATAAGTAAATACTGTTTGCATCAGTTTAATTTAACTGAAAAAGACAACATTATTACATTATAATAAATATGTCATAGAAAAAAGCAGTTTTAAAATCATAATCAAGAAATTACTATTTTTCTCAAATTTACCTTAATTATAAATAGTCTAAGATTTCATTCCCCTGAATCTCTGGATAGTTGACAAAGTAGTTTTGAAGTTGCCTAGGAAAACATTTTTTTTAGGAATTAGTTTCAAAAAGATCAAACTCATGCCTGTAATAAACCTTCCTCAGTTACCAGTACTATAAAAAAAATCCTGTGTTTGGTACCATGGGGTCATTTTAAGCTTTATTAGTCTCATTGTAATTTTTTCATTCATGTTTTGAATTCTCTTAATTAAATAACATTAAATCTCTAAAAATCAGTGGCCTGACTTTTAAACTTATCTGTTTGTTTCTAGTGTAACAGTGTAAGCTTACTTTATCAACTCTATGCAGTCTCATTTATTCTATTTTACATGTTGTTTTTTTTTTATTTGCTTAGTTGTTGCTTTTTTTTTTTAAAGCATCAAATTTACATAAAGAAAAAAATAATATCTTTTTGATGTATTTTTTTTTCTGCCTTTTTATTATGTTTTTCTTTTAATAGGCCTACATAGTAACATAGATCTCTATGGTAGATTCTTATAACTGAACACCGACTTTCGGGAACTGGGTCAATTTTATATTTTATTTTTTTATTTGGTGAAGGTTTAACTTACAAAAAAACTGAAAGCAGATTCTTATTCTGCAACTAAAGGACTATAAAAATAGCTGTGTTCCTTTGTATTACCACCCATAGTCAAGATTTTATTTTAAAATAAATTAGGTCACTTCATGCTCCTATTTTGAACGCAGTTTTTGGGCTTTCTCCTTAGTTGAACAGTGAGCATCGGTGTTGAACACCACTAATTAGATGTAATTGCTAATAAATTATATTGGTGTTACTTTAAAATTATTTAGATTGTAGTAAAAGAAGTAGATTCAATTTTGCAATATGTATATGCTCATATGCTCTCTCTCTTTATATATATATATATATCGTATATAGTTTATTTATTTAAATACCTATATAATCTTTGTGTAGAAACAGACAGAAATATACATGATATTTTCTACTAGGCTACTTGTATTTTCTCTCTGTCTTTCTTTTAACTCCCATCCAAGGACCCTCTTCTTGTTTTCATAATTTGGATGTTCGTTTTGTGAAACCTTAACATCCCCTCCCTCCCATAGATGCTTAAATAATTCTTTTCATGACTCTCTCCCTTCCCTCCACTGCCTGTTGGATAGTTTGTGACACTACTCGCCTAGTGTATACCCCTCCTCACCGCCAGATTATCTTGCGTGATCACATGCAGTGGGCATGGTCTCTGGCTTCAAATTAGCAGCCCGCACTTTTTCTTTCATTCATAAATTATATATTCTAGATATCTCTATCTAGGTCATGTTTATTCATTGAAAAAATCATAGATTTATTAATTCCAATAATATTTCTTAATACGATTTTGCTGTGTTCAAAAAGGAGAATGAGCTGAATTCATTATTATTTGTTTGGACACCCCCTTTATTAATTTTATTTAACAGCTAACGGTATAAATGTGATTGGAATGTCTTTCTAAAGATGTTTGGAAGCTTATTTTGATAAGCCCATCAGCCTACAATCAAATAGGCTCATGATATAGCCTTCATCCCTTATATGGGTATGAATTGCCGGGGGAGGTTAAAACAACAGCTTAACATACATGGTTACCGAGAATCTAAATAACTGCCATCTGCTTTGGAAAAACAGAACAAAATTACCGGAACTTATCTAAAATTGGACATGCACAGTCCCGAAACGTCGTTTTTTAGCTCCAAACATAAAAACAAATGAATTACAAAAAAAAAGCGACCCGTTCAAAAAGGAGAATTCGATGGGGTGTTCAAACTATAAGAGCCTCCTCTCTATAACTATAAAGTATAATAGATCTATATTTTGAACTTTCAAATTACAGCAGTTTTTTGTTTAGAAACCATAATGATATTATGCACATTACCAAATTAGTTAATTTAATTAGGTTTGGACAAAGATGTACATTAGATTTATACAGATCTAGAGTCTAGTAATCTTTAATTCATAACATGTGGTAATCTGATTATAATTATGACATGTCACATGGTGTAAAAGTAAAATAAAATGATAAGATTCAACTTGGCAGAATTTAAGTCATTGCATGACTAGATGCATGACGCGTAGGACATAATCATCTTCTTTTCTTCGAAGTAACGTCTGTATTTCATAAGGGCCATTATAAGATAAGAAGATTCAACAATCTAATTCTAATATATCTAGATATCTGTCTAATCGTCTAGATCTACTTACGGTAAAAATCCGCGGCGTCCTTGTCCTATCTAGATCTACCTTTTGTTGGCAGTGGCCAGGGAATGGTTGAGTGTGGTGACTTTATTATAGGTTAATCTTATCTTTTAAATTACAGACACGTCTTCAAGAAGACATTCTAATTACGTCTACGTCAAATGCGTTTAATTTGTCAATCTAGTCATGCATGTTAATAAGTGGCTTAAACTCTAAGTTGGTTTTCCTGGCTGATCCAGGCAACCTATTCCAGACTCTAATGGCGCTAGGGAAGAACTTGTACTTGTAATCAAGGGCGGATTGGATGTCAAAATCGGTCCAGGCATTTCTAAACAGTACATTTCGTAAATTGTATATCATTTGATGGGTCTCCAATTATATGCCTATCTGTTCTCAAAATCATTGGGTTTTTTTTAATGACGTATCGGTAAATATATGCATGCTCTATAATACTCTACATCTTTAAAAGAAATATAGGACTTATGTTGCTTTTGAATCGTCCTAAAGAATGAAGCCTACTAATAGCACTGTCTACGTATGTAAGTATATTAGCCTACATTATTTTTGAACATGTTTGAGATTAAATGAGTAGTCTGTAGTCTGTAAAAGATGTATTTAACTTGACGCTCATATAGCCCCTTATATAAGAGAATATTATAAAACCTTTAAAAATTTTATGCGTGCCATAGTGGCATCCATGAGACCATTTACGCCAGGCATGTCAAACTCATTAAGTATGGGCCACATAAAAAACTTACTATGACCTGAGGGGCCGCAGCCAAAAATCAGTTGCAAAACAGCCTACTAGTTTTATGTAAATTATAAACAATAGAGAGGAAGTGGAGATGGATTGGTCAGACCCTTAGAAAAGATACCAGCAACAGCGCTAGGAAGGCCTTAGAGTGGAACCACTAGGGAACAAGACGCAGAGGAAGACCAAAAAGAACATGGCGCATCAGTGTACTTGAAGAAGTAGAGAAGACCGGGAAGAGTTGGGTAACCATAAAAAAACTAGCAAGAGACCGTGGAGAGTGGCGTGTTTTTGTCGAGGCCCTATGTTCCATGAGGAACTCAAAATAGTGATGATGATAAACAATACAATAGAATACATTATTTAATAGCATACCTGTCCCATAGTTAGCTAAATTTGTAGTAGCCTACTATTTGGTAATTATAAATTACTATGATTACGCGTTATTTTCTTTGTCCTGATGCTTAACATTCTTTCTGGGATATAAATGTCTGATTGAAGCTTATTTGCCATTGACACTTTCATCACTGATGACAAATTTTGATCAGATAATCTCGAACGGGAAGGTGTTTTTGTAGCTTTCATTAAGGAAAAGAACTGCTCACAGAGATCAGTGCTTCCAAACATAGCAAGAATTCGGGCTGTAAATTTCCGCAATTTAACTTTCTTTACAGGTAAATAACTGTAAAAATTTTGGCACAGCCACTTCTATCTACTTCGCTTTCAACAAAGATCCAGACTGCTTTTCCATCAGCTCTAGTTGCACATTATAGCAGCATTTTCAGAAGCAAATAAAAATGGAGATACTAACAACGAAAATTCTTGCTCGTATGAAACGAAGTCAAGAAAACGGTCATTGAAAAGCATCTACTAATGATTCCAGGTGTAGGACATATTTACCTAATGTTGTAGCCGTATTTAATCTTTTTAGTTCCTGGCACGTTGAGACGTAAACAAGATTTTTTATTCATATTTGATTTATCCATAGTCGTAATTTTGTTTGAAAGCACTTGACATGATCACACGCAGTAGTGACAATTTTGTCTTTACTTTGAAGTTTCAAATTCAAGTCTTGCAGGTGACCATTGAGATCAACTATAAATGCAAAAATCCTGAATCCATTCGTAAGTTTGGAAATGTTCAACATGTTCATAAACAATACATTTTCTTCACGCAGTGCAAAAAATCTCAGCTTTAACGACACATTCCTTCATAAACTCACATTCACTAATGATTTGCTATGGCTTGCAATTACGTTTGACGAAATGTAGCTTGCTTTCACTGCAGACTCATTCTCGTTGTTCAGCTTAACAAATACTTGTTTCAATTCAAGTAACTTGTTATCTCTTATTTCCCAGCGTAATAGTCTAATATTATTTTGATAATTTTTGAGCTGGCCAAGCGGGCCGCATGCAAAGTGTTGCCGAACGCCGTGTTTGATATGCATGCTTTAGGCCCCTTTGAGTACCGGCCCACCGGGCATTTCCCCAAATGTCCATATAGCCAGTCCGCCCCTGCTTGTAATAATATAACATTATTATTGTTATAAAGGAGGCTGTTACATTTATATGTGTATTTGTGTATGCTGTGTGTTTGTTTTCTTGTAGTCTCCCTTACTCTACTGTTCAGTGTTTTCACGTTCGAACAGATCGAGACAGCTGGGGGTCACTTACAAAGGCCGCGGCATACACATTTGAGACCAAAAGAAAATCTGCTGCCGAGGACAGACGCAGACGGCGAAAAGAAAATCTAATTCGACCACCTGAGGACAATGGTTATTCTTGCCCTGTGTGTGACAGGGTATGTAGGTCACAGCTAGGGGTGCGCATCCATGGGGAATACTGCATTCCTCACTAATCTTCGAGGACAAGCCTTATTAGTGTGTTCACGTGTTTTTCTCAAGTATGTTAGGCCTATAATTGTGTATTACAGTCTCCTGTTAGTGTGTTGTTTTTTTCATCTTCTTGTTTTCATGTCAATAAAATTGAGTTGCATCTTAAACATTAGTGTTGAACTTAAATATTAGACTTAATTGATAGCCTAATATATTAGAGGCAATACAGTATTTTAGATAAATAGCTAACTAATTACTAGCCGCAACAGAGTCGATAGGATACCTCTAAAAGTCGCCTACTGGCATCTGGTTGGAGGCGGCTTCAGAACGAGACAGGTGGAGGTCACTTACAAAGGCCTCGGGATACACATTTGAGACCATAAGAAAATCTGCTGCCGAGGACTGTTGTAGACAGCGAAATGAAAATCTAAATAGACCAGCGGCGGACAATGTTTAAACATGCAAAACATGTAGGTCGCAGCTGAGGAGGCGTAGCTACGGGAAATACTGCATTCCTCATTAACCTTCAGGATAGAAGACTCAAAAGTAAAGTAGCAATTATACATAAAACACTTTTTATCCATAATCTTCAAATACAAAATTTAATAAAATACTCAAAAAGAAACAAAGATAAAGGCACATTCTTCGTTCCGTATGCTAGGACAAATGAGTACAAATGCTCCTTCTTTCCTAGTGCTATTAGTGCTTGGAATGGGTTGCCTGAGCTAGCCAGGAAAAACCAGTACGTTTCTTAGAAGAATTTTAGGTCATTGTTTAATATGCATGACGCGTAGGACGTAATCATCTTCTTTTTTGAAGTATCGACTGTATAATATAATATAATATATTTTGTCTCAATAGTGTATCTCGCAGCCTTTGTAACAAGTCTCGAAGTCTCGTTCTGAAGTCGCTTCTGCCAGGTGTTTTCTATGTCAATTAAAGCTTGCTGGCTCTAAGCTGATCTTAAAATGGTTTCATGGGATTGGAGAGGGGGGGGGGTGAACATATGTTAGGCCGACCTTTCTGCTCACCCAAAAAAAAAAGGATTGCCTTAAGCGTATGGCCGATTGACTGCAGAGGAAGACACAAGGGGATCATTAAAAACGCTATGAAATTACACTCAAGATTTCTATCCAAGAATGTGGAACTAATATCGGACTGGGAAAACGTAGCTTAAAATCGATTTCTTGTAGTCGGAATTGTCTTGCTGTGAAAGAAGGACAACAGCTGCAAAAAGAAACGTAGAATAGAGCTTATTTAATAAGGTATATGCTTCCGTAGGCCATGACTAATTTAATGATCCAGATAAACTCGTCTTTTGCATCCATATTAGTGAAGGCTACATTCATAATGAGAATATACTTAAACTTTGCGAACACATTGAGATTTTATGTGTGTGTGAACTAAGAGGGATTCGTGCTCAGTACCAGTACATGACGATGATGTTTTATAGACATCTTTGATCACGAATGAGAAGCATTTTGTTAACCGGTACATGATGATGTTTTGTAGACATCTTTGATCATGAATGAGAAGCATTTTGTTAACCACAATAGATGAACAATGGTAATGCTGTGCTGCAAGTGGCAAAATATATAGGTCATAGCTGGTGCTGCGAAGCAACAGGAAATACTGCATTCCTCATCAATCTTCGGACTCGAAGACAAGCCTTATTACTATAGATCCTTAGTTTGATTCTTTCCCTTTAACAGGATTTTCTTCATTACGGACAATTCATGATCAACTCTACTAATAACATAATGAAACATTTTTTTTTCTCCGAAATGTTAACATGGACATTAAGCTGAATGTACTTTTGAGTGTATTTTAAGTTTGGCTTAGTCAAATTGTAATTAAAAATATTATTTTATTTATTGTTCTTTTAATGGCTGTAAACTGTTTTAAGTTCATTATGACATCTTTCAATTTGTAGTCACTCACCATTGCCATAAGGTATTACCATACTCAATCTAGTCCATGCATTGGCTCATATAAAGGCTAAAAGCTATAGTGTGATATTCAGTTTTTTCAAAAAATAAAAATATTGTGTTGAATAAAAAGTTGCATTTTACATTTTACAAATTTATGTGCAGAAATAAAAAAAAAAACATTTAGGAAAGAGTACCAAATCAGTTCTAGTAAAGAAATGGATTGCAAAAAGTGATCACTTATTCCAAGGAAGAGGTAATGAAAAACTGGGTAAAATTTTAAATTATCTTTAAATAGGAGAATCACAGAAGAGCGAGTCCATGTTTTGACTTTCATATGTAGATTTATGGATTTCAAATATTTACACTTTTCTTTAGAGTAAACTACTCTGGTATTCGACATATGTCCAAGCTTGTGCAAGTTGTGTGCCAGACTAAAGAAATGTTTGCTTTACATGTTTCAGATGTACCTTCAGGATAACATAATTCCACGTACAAACCTCCTGCAAGATGACGGGGATGTCATTGGGCAGACTGCCAGAGTATGAACTCTGGACCATTGAGAATTCTGATCGACAGTCCAGAAAATGGATATTCAGTTTGACAACAATTGACAACCTCAGCACAACTACTGTAACAATAACATTATAGATGCAAATACGAACAACATTCACACACAAAACACAGACACACTCACAACCAGCGCTTTATGAATTAGACTTCTATGAACTTCTCGATGATGATAGATGATCTTGTAACACTCTGACCGACAGTGAGATGAAGGAGTTTTAAAATCTTTCTGTTTTAGTTCTAATGGAAAGGAGACAACCACTTCATTCAGATCTTATGTAACAGTGGTTTAATGGGTGAAGGTTATCTTTAAGAATAGTGAGTGTTTTGGAAAGGCATGTTTCATGGAAAAGCTCTTCTTGAGATGGTAGCAAACCGCTACATTACAACCAGGCAGCTATCCAATGTTTATGATGAAAGTTAATATAATTAAAATTGAGGCTTCCATAGAGTGGTTTCAAGAAAAAAAATATAAATGTTTTCTGGAACTTAAAAAAAAAAAAGAGTCAAGATAGGCTTACAGATGATCATGGTTTATAAGTGCGGAAACAAACAATTTAATTTAAGAATCTATATTTATGAACAAACTAAAACACAACAGATATGTAAGCATAAATAAATAAAAATGTTAGTTTAAAAACATCAACAGTGTAACAATTTCTTTTTTTTTTTTTACATTTGTAAAATAATATAGAAAATACAATAGACTTACATATAATAACCCACATACTGGACCAAACACAGTGGGGTTTCCTACATTTTGTGACTTTACCATCACAAAAGAGATACAAGACACTGATGGCAATCAAATCATTAAATAGAAACAATCTGATATAAACTTTTCACATGTAAATTATGAGTGAGTCAGGTGTGAATGTACTTTATTATTATACATGTCTATTGTATTTTAAAAAAAGTTTTTCATCCCTGCAGAAGTAAATCTTAATATTGTATAATAATAAGGCAAATTATAAGTAATTGTTTGCTAGACTATTAGTTATTAGACTCTCATTGTGGTTTAACAAAAAAAAAAAAAAAAGATAATTTACAATTGTGTTCTGAAGGAAAAAATTCAATAATGTTATGAAGTTATGGAGGAAATTGATAACATTTTGAAGGAAATGATTTGAAATTTTGGACACTGTCCAACATACATCTTTTTTTTTTCTGGAAAGTTACTTCAGATATGGGTTTAAACATGTGCAGTTTTTCCTCAATGGTGAAGCAGTAATAGATTTAGAAAACACATCATCAGTATCAGATACAGATAAGCAGAAACATGATGCCATTAAAAAATTACACATTTTTATGAACTCAAATGTATAATCATTTTACAAAACAATTTACATTGTATGTTTTATAAATATTTCATCTAATAAATTTAAATGAGTTTAAAAATGTCCTCTAAGATTATGCAGACATCTTGTTTTCACATAAGAAAGACTGCAATCTAAATGGAAACAAACTGTTACCAAAAAATGAAAATCACTGATTACAATATACTGGTATACATGTTTATAAATAGATATCACATCCACCTTGATCCACTCTGGCAGCTACAAAAACTCCACTAGTAAAATTTATTTCCACAAAAATATAAGACCTGTAAAATAAAAGAATGTTTATTGTATTAATATCAAAAATAAAGTTAAGTAACTAAATATATTTAAAAAATCATTTTCTAGTGTGTGGAATGGACAGCTTACATGGCTAATCATGAAATCAGAAAGACTAATTTAACACACTGCAATGACTTAGTAAGGAAATTTAAGTTGTTTTAGTGAGTAACTTTTTATGTTAGAGATCTTTTAAATACAGAATGCTTAACTGTATATATTATATATCATCTGTTCCTTGACTTTTGTCATGGGGTTCACCTAACCAAATCCCTAAACTTAACCCAGTCATCATGCAGATAGAATATTATTTGATGTATATGCCTATAAACTAGGGGTGCACCGGATAGTTGCTCCGGCTCTGGCTTCTGCTGAATATTCTGCACTTTTTCACTATCCGGCTCCGGTTGGATATCACTACCGGATAGTAAAAGCTACACCTGTATTTCTATGAATATTGTTATGCGCCTCCGTGCTAAGTGTTTTCCAGATACGCCAAACGGAGGTAACACTTAAATATCGAAACAACACAGGCGAAAGGCAAACAATATAAAGGTAGTCGATGCTGATAAACGATGTCCAACAAGAAGTTTAAACTAAATCTCCATGTTAATAAAAATAAACCAATACTCATAAAGTGGACATGATTCAATAATGTCAGTTCTGAAATACATTAACTTTTTTGTTTCAAATAAAAAAATCTGTTTTTAAAACTAAAAACTATGAATATGCACCAAATATTTTTTTAGTACAAAGACAAGGCGTGTTAATCTAAATAGAAATAAGACTTTACATTATAAATTCGCATTACATACATAGCAACGATGTCATGCACATTTTAAAAGCTTGTCTTGATTTTTGAGTGGTCTAGTAAACATGTAATATTCCTTAACTACGCCACGCTGATAATCTGTCTAGATGTGCGGGTATATCTCCAGAGGTAGAGATGAGCAACCCCCACCTCTTTTTGTTTGTATAGTCCATAACATTGAGTTCACAGATAGGCAGCTTACCACATCAAGCCAGATGTCAACGTGTTGACACTTTCCAGAGGTCACATCTTATGAGGGAACTGAGTTTGTTTACTTGGAGAAGAATTTTTATTAGGGGCGGGACTACAAGCCAAATCTTTATAAGGTTAATCTGGTATGAGTTTGTTTATTATGAGATAGGTTGTCAATCAAGGGTCTGGACCACATGCCACACCTTTTATACTTTTGGCCGGGACAATAAGTTTGTTTACTTTAAGTCTCAATTAGGAGGCTGGACTACAAGCCAAACAGACACTGACCAGGGGTATCTTTTAAGGGAGGGCTCAAGAGACTCAACATGCTCAACTTCTTATTTGTTTAATCCATGACAATGTATTGATAGACATTGACCATTCTTAAGCCAGAATGGATTAACGCAGATTGTTGAGAAATATTGACACTGTCTAGAGGTAACTAGATGATGAGACTAAGTTTGTTTACTTGGAGAGAAATGTCATTTAGGGCGCTGAACAAACGTTCGTTGCACAATAAAATAAAACAAATATGTTTTTGTTTTTTTTGGTTTTCCTAATTCTCTTAGATCTATATAACAGTAGATCTAAACATAGATATCAATAAAAGGCCTACAGACTACAATTAAATCTATGTTTCGCAACATTTAAGGCTCTGGCTATGAGTAGGTATAATAGATGTTCCTGCTGTTAATAAAATATCGTTTGCCGCAAATGGATTAATAAATATATGACCTACAACGCTTCAGATTCCAACTATTAACTAACAGCTATCAGTATTATGCCCTTGAATCCAGAAGCAGTCTTTGGACTTAAAATTACAAGTTGTTGGTCAGAAATTCTTGAACACATACATCCAACCACCATACAAGCCAGATGAGAGATTTACATTAGTAACTAGTTAAATATTTACTAACATATTTTACATTGACCCTCCAACACACAGCCTTTATAGTTGGTGGCCTTGTACATACATACAGACACGCTCATGCTACACAGATTAATTTTTGTTTATACTGTTAATCTTTTATAAATCAATCAGTAACAGAGTTTAAAACAATAAGGTATATAAAAGGAGAAAAAAAACAAACAAATATAGGTATGTTATTAACAGTTTCGTAAAATGCTCAGCAATACAAGCTATTTACAAGACACTTAGGTATTCGGCTCCGACCGGATATAAAAAAGTACTATCCAGTGCACCCCTACTATAAACAAATTTTATATTGTTTAATGCTACATATCCAATATTTGACTAATATGCCTATAAACCTCATTGAAAAAATAATCATACAGAATATTATGAGTAGGACTAAAATCTAGGCTATATCAAGTTGAATTTCACAATTATTATTTAAATTATACAAAATGGATCTTTTAAATATTTTGACATGAATCCAAATAAAACAATTTTCAAAATAGGATTTTCAGAAGGCCTTGGTTCCTTTGTTGGAAAATAAAGATAGTTGGTATTTGTGATAAACACATGACACGCAGATTAATAAGTGGTTAAAAAATCTTGACATTTATCTTGACATATAAATTAATCATCATTTGATAGAAATTTTTTTCCCGGGCATGATACCCTGCCTCATAGTGGTGCCCGGGTGGAAACGATCGTAGGAGGAAACGAGGTTAAAGGGTAGCAAAACAAGACTCCCGTGGGGGTGCCTAAGGGGGTGCGAGAGCATCCTCTTGCATTGCGCAGAGTTGTAAAAAAGCTCCCACAACCTTGTCACAATCCAGGCGCTGTTCCTCAAGGGGCTGTTACATAAATGGCGTGTCCCGCATGGTTAGCCTGGTATAGAAAAGGAAAATGGGGGGGGGGGGGGGTCTTAGTGTACGCGGCCTCTTGCCGTGAGTCTCACCCACCCGCCAGACAGAACAGTGTACACTGTTCTCATTCAGGCCGGTGAGAGAGAGCTCTTGTTCACTTTTGCTGGCCTAGAGTTCCAAATAGCCGAAGGCTCAACTCTAACTGACAGTTTCAAGAAGAAGAAGAATAAAAAATTTTTTCTGATAGTTAGTGGCTATTACATTCAAGTTTTTATTTAGCACGCACAAACACATGCCTCCATTTTTGAACTTGAATTTTTTGTCTCACTAACTCTACCAATAGTTTAACATTAACTTCAATCAGTGATGGGAACAGACTTTGAAAACATTTTAGGAAATTTTGTCCACCAGCGTTTTTTAAACTGGCCTGTTGCAGCGACTTTAAAAAGATGTCGCTGAATTTTTTAAAATAATGTAGAATTAATTATATTTATTATATTCTTTAAATAATGTATCATTCATTATCACTAAAATCTAGGACTAAACCTAGATTTTCTAGACACTAGTAATTCCTAGTAAAGATTTATCTACTATAAATCACTCATTAGATGATATTTTCTTGATCAAGAATCTAGATTAGAACTCTAGATAAATCTAGACTTGTCGTTGGACTTTTATTAGTCTCATTAGATCTAGATCTATCTATATCTAGATCTATTTAAATCTAATCAGACATTATATATCACTGTGCAAGAGTTAATTAAAAAGCTAGAAACTTTTAGTTTAACTAAAACAAATTAATTAAGGCCAAAGTTTAACTAGAAAAAAATAGTTTAGTTATAATCATATTTTTTTTTTTAGTTACAAACTAAAATGTTTAATTAAAATTTGTAAAATTTTCAACATGTAGTAGCGGTTGAAAAGCACATCCCAGTTTTCTGGTCTTGTGATATCAACAACATTTGATTATCAAAGAGTGATGCAGTTAACAACTATTTTGTCAGTCTGCATTTGAAGAGGGTAAAGTAGAAGTTACCCGTGAGTCAATATCTGCACTTGAAACTAGCAGTAGTATTAAATGTTGCTAAACATTTGTTTACCAAAAGCTTTTATGCAATATTATGAATAGAGTTGTTCCGAGTTTTTTCTAAAATCATGTTCTGGTGTTTAATTTCTGTTTATAGTGGGAATCTGATTAGCGAGTTAGGTCAATATTTAGTAGTTTTAGTCAATTCATTCTCTGCAAACAATAATTTATTAACTGCAGGAACATCAAATACAACCTTTTTATAGCTTAAACCTTTGATGAAGCAGAGACATATAATAGATTCTAGTCTTAAGACTTATTATTGAGATCTATGTCTCAATTATAGATCTAAAAGCATTAGCATAATGAACTCTAGAAAAAAACAACATCCTAATCCATACCCTCCCAGACCAAAAAGTAAATAGACTGTGTCCGACTGATTTTAACAGCCTGTAGGCCTAGTGTACTGTACATGTGTAGTCAATGATACTACAAGACTACCCTGTTTTTTTTTTTCAGTGCACGTTATGCAATTGTGTTTGCTTAATGTTGAGTGGTCAAACAAGAAAATAACACACTGGCCCATGTTTAGTCAAGAATGTTCGTAGATCTATCTTTACACTGAAATTTGTACACACCCTTCCTGCCCAAAAAGTAAACAGACAGTGATTTTAACAACCTGATCAGATAGACATAGACACATGTAGGCCTAGTGTACTGCAGTGTGCGGCCCACAGTGACAAGACCACCCCGTGTTTTTTTCTATGCACACTTTTAACGGTTATGCAATAGTGTTTTTGAGTGGTCAGACAAGAAAATAACACTCCAAAATTTTGTTTCTATATCTTTCGTTACTAGATCTAAATCTGAAATTCTAAATCTGTTATTTAATGAGATTTTAAACTTTACCGGTATAATAATAAGTTAATATAATTTTTTTTTGTAAAAGTACCAGGTAAAGGTTTTAATTCAAGGCAAATATACAAGCACACATATTTATTTAGACATCTTTTTTTTAAATTTTATAGTGCATTAACGTTTATGTAAGAAACATCTTCCTCAATACTGATTTTATTATGCTCTACAATGTTAAAAGAATTAGTTCAAGCCGCAGGCATAGAGTCGAATGATTATAGATAGGTCTAGTTATGAAAAGGTTTGTATGGTATGATTAATCTTCTTTAGTTTAGTTTAACTACATTTTGAAATTCATGATAAACTTTTAGTTTAACTACTTTTTGTTAGTTGAAACTTAGTTTTAGTTTAACTTTTTAAATTTAGTTTAGTTCCCATCACTAAGTACTGACCTTTCAAATTAAAGCTTTTGAAGTGTAAGTATGATTGGAGCCCAAGTCCTTAACCTTTAACATTTCTTCTTTTCTTTTACTTGAGTGTTCTTCAGAATAATGTCTGGAGTAGATGCCAAGTTCCTAGACAAGAAATAACCCAAAATTTTATTACATGCCTTAATCCAGAAATACTGTTGTACAGTAGAGAGAATTACAGCTTTAAAGTAACTGACTTGTGTTGACAAAACTCAAAAACTAACTTTTTCTTAAAAAAAAAAAATTCAAACAAATTAGTTGATTTGTCCCAACGAAATGGCTTCAAAAAAAGAAAAATGACTTACTACAAACAAACTAAAGCTCCAGTTTTGTTTCACCTCTGTATCCTACTGTTTATGACTCCATCATCACCTAAATAAGAACAAATTTGTGTTAGAGATCAAGTCAAATTAATTTTGGATATATGGACTTAGTAACAACTTAATTTTTATTTTTCAAATAATTCTTAAAAAAAAACAACATATGTACATGGAAATATAGTTGTTCATTAGTGATTTAAACTGTATTCATAACACATTTTCAAATTAGTGCAAGCTGTTCCATGCACCCATGGCATTTGTTTTGTGCAGTCTGTTATTTAAGATCTCAAAAACTAAGACCACAATTAAAGAACTCATTTAAGATTCTATACTCTGTGTTTGACATGCTCTGTCAATGACCACATTCCCCGCCCAGCCCTGCCCCCACTCCAATATACAGTAAACATATGTAAAACACATTTCCTCACAGATTAAAACATTATTATTATTATGGTAAGAATAGTTTCATCATGAGAAGGAAAAAATTAATCTCTTTCCTTTCTGTTTGCAACACTAATTCCTAATATCTACAGTACAAACATTACTGCTTATTGTACCTGGTTTGAAGTGACTGATGAGCTTCTTCCTAAATAAAATGAAAAGAGTGTTGAAGGAACTTGAAATCAGCTCCTTTCAAGATGTCTGCTGCCTCATTCACCATCTTCAGCAGGAAAAACATAACTATGAATAATAACAAAATACTATTTTATGAGCTTTTACCACATACAGAAATAAAAAAAAGATGAATAATAAAGAAACAACTCCCTATTCCAACTGTGTACTTACATCTTTGGACTGTGTCTGGGAAATAGCAGCACTTAAAAACTGGATCAAATGTGACCTTAATCTTTTAGCAGCAATAGAACTATTGACCTTGATTTGTTCTCTTAATCTAAAATCAACAAAGACAAAACAAAAGATTAGAAAATGACTTCATTGAAAGTGCATACTAATCAACAGACAGTATTTCAATGAAAGTGTGTGAATCTTTAATAATAAGAGATTATTAGAGCTACTTCACAAAGGATTTAGGTTTGTGGATAGAAAATAAAAATCATTTTGTAACTTGACCTACTTTACAACTAGTTTTAATTTCACTAACATGTAAACATTCATCCACTTACTTATCAATCTGTTGGAAGCAGGAAGGAATGACCAACACAATAGCAGGGACTTCACTTTCTATTCCATCTAAAATTTTGATATGAAACACACAGAAGATGAGATAGTATTAACAGTTTAGGCCAAGATTTCACTTAGGCTGTTATATTTATAAGAAGACTATATTGATAATCGCTAATGAATTAGATTTATACTGAAAAAAATTACAAAAATTACCTTCCATCTTTCAGCATCAAAATTTTCCAAAATCTTGACAAAGTCCCCTTTTGCTAATGACACCTGAATGTATAAGAAACAAAAATCTTTACTATTAATCCCAACAAATACAACCACATTAAGAAGACTTAGCTACCACTAATCATTAATTAAACCTGCTCTGGTACCATGGGATCTAAGTGACATCAAACCTTTTTGGAACATTTTTTTTTATATTACAATTAAGATATTTCATTTCACACAATTCCTTATGAGGCTTTCCAAATTTAAATATTGTCTGGTTATTTATTATTTTGGTCTTTGGATGAACTTTATTTCAAGCATTTTAAAACTGTGACTATGATATGATGTTGGTACACATGGACCAGGGACAAGTCCTAACACAAGATATATGGATAAGCTCCCAACTATTTCATGAACAAACAGGAACAAGACAATTATTGCACCTAACTTTTACTGATAATTTAAAATCAAGGAAACTCAATTAGGAATGATGAAAAAGAACAAGATCTTTGATAACAACAGTTGTATGTTTAAATGAGAATAATATTTTTATTTTTGTTTCAAAAACAGACTGACTTTTAATTGGGAATGAAGAAATAAGGACAACCTGCACCCATTAAACCCCTGTTACATAAGATCTGAACGAAGTGGTCATCTCCTTTCCATTAGGACTAAAACAGAAAGATTTAAAAATTCCTTTATCCCACTTTCGGTCGGAGTGTTACAAGATCAGCTGTCGTCATCGAGAAGTACATAGAAGTCAAATTCATAAAGCGCTGTGTTTCGTGTGTGAATGTTGTTCGAATTTTTCATCTATAATGTTATTGTACAGTAGTTACGCTGATGTTGTCAACTGTAGTCAAACTGAATTTCCATTTGATTGGATCAATAAAATTATCTTATCTTATAATAAAAGTGTATTACTACAAAAAAAAAAATGGGTTTAACACATGAAAATAAATCTTTGAACAGTGGCTAAATCATTGTGTCTTTTAGGGAATGGCTGATAATGCTGCTAACAAGGAATTTCTTGTAGAACTTCAAAGAATGTACAAAAGATAAATGACAAAGACATAATTGGCCCTAGCTTTGATCACTCTTGTGCCATTTAACAGTTTAAGTGCATCAAAGGTCATAAGACTTCAAACAAGTCCTTTGTAGCTGTAGAATTTTCATTGTACAAGATCAGGTTGATATTAGCAACTATCTGGTTAACCATTGAAAAAATCATCTAAACAATTCAATGATGATAACTGGCTTTAGTTTATAGACACAGCTATACAGAACAATTATAGATGCAACTTTGACAATTTGGTTCTCCTACAGAATAATAAAGATTCATACAAGGAAACTGAATGAAAAAGTCCCATGGCAAACTCACATGTTTGTGCTGATATTGGACAAGAGCTCTAGCCTTCAAATTCCATTCTGGCAGTTCTTGGCGGTGATGAACTGGGTGAATATCTCAACTTTGCTCTGTGAGAAGATCTAACTAGCCCTGATAGTCCAACAATTGTTTATTAACTGAAAAAAAAATTATTAGCAAAAGAATTATTTTCCTATTTGTGCATCAGCATCTGACACTTTCTTTCTTTATATTTATTAAACCTTCTCTAGTGCTGTAAAAAACCTGTACAATTTTGCTAAAGAGTAATCTTAACATGAAATATGTTGCTCTGAATATAAAAAAAAGTAATTAAAAAAAGGACATAATCTTGAACTACAATAGGAAAAAAAAAAATTGTGCTTTGTTTATGATATATAATCTAAATCTAAACAAAGCTGAATGATAAATAATCTTACTCTGAAATGTTTTAACATGACATCAGGATCTTGAGTCTTGACTTGAGCTCTAGCTGTTGAACTGTCCATCCAAAGCAAGAATGAAAGCATGTCTTCTTCCAGGGGGCAAACATCATGGTAGAACTTTGAGAACATTAGAATAGAAAAGTCTAATCATTAAGGTACTTCTATCAGAACATCATGGTAGAACATTCAGAACATTAGAGTAGAAATGTCTAATCATTAAGGTACTTCTATCAGAATATCTTGGTAGAACATTCAGAACATTAGAATAGAAATGTCTAATCATTAAGGTACTTCTATCAGAACATCATGGTACAACATTCAGAACATTAGAATAGAAATGTCTAATCATTAAGGTACTTCTATCAGAACATCATGGTAGAACTTACAGAACATTAGAATAGAAATGTCTTATCGTTATACTACATCTATAAGAACATCATGGTCAAAATATCAGAGCATCTTGGTACAATTAAGATGCAATTATTGTAGACATAGACCTGGTTTCATGCATGTCTTACTGATTGTACTGAGATGTTTGATTTAGTATTAAAATTGACATGCAATTTTGGTTTTCTGCCTGTATTAAACTGTCATCTGGTTGTCCACTTCTACAGCTATTGACACTTTGGTTAACTACTCAAACTTTAGTGTCAGTTTCATTTACTTCTTGTAATAATGTTTCACTTGGTCTACTGCTTCTAATTAGATTTCACTTTAGTTTTCTGCATTTTCCAATGACCGGTTTTGAGCCCAGCTCATTTCATAATATTGCATTTTAAATGTTTCTTTTACCATATTTATTTTCTATTTCTCTGGTTCTATATAAGATGAAAGTCTTGAAATACTTATTTTTATTTTTAATCTATGTTGGCTGGGTGAAAATTTACTACACAATTATTTACTGAGAATCAATAACTTTTGATTCTAGCTAGCAATTTCTAATACACAAACTTTCACAAAGGAAAAGGAATAATATTTACCTGATGATAGTTAGCAGTATTTTCACTATGAATGCCTAAATATTCATTGACTGTTTGAATCCAAGACCAACTCTTATGCTTCGCTGAGACACAGTTCTAATTAGAACAGAAAGAAATTGTAAACAAATTGTCTTCTTTTTAAACACATTTTGACAGAGTAGCAAATATTATTTATTTGTAGGAACTGTTCTTTAAAGTTTTCCTCTAAGAACAATGGTATACTGACTTTCTTCATGCCTATAATCACTGGTATATAGATTTGTTATCCTAGAATGTATCTTGCACTAGACCTATTGTGACCCTTTGCTTATTTAATTCTATACATACATTTTTTTTATAATTTAATAAATATTTATACTTACTTTATGAATTTTGGACTGAGCTGGAACATCTTGTCCTCTGTAAACACTGTCAAATACTAGTGGTCTTTGACTTAGATACAAAGCTCTGGCTTCAATATCTGACTCAACATTCTAGCGCAGAGTGAAAAAAAATGGATTTATAGCATAAAACAGGTAAGTTGAAACAAAAAGGATTTACTTCAGTTTCTGCAGACTTAGTGTTCTGACACAAACACTGCACCTCAAGTAAGCATTAATGGCCAACCACTAGAAATTGTTGATCACTTTTGTTACCTTGGCTCCATCATATCCAACAACACTCTACTGGATAAAGACATAAACAACAGGATAGCCAAGGCAATGGCCACCATGTCACGGTTGCAGAAAAGAGTCTGGGACAACATATTGCTAACTAGCAGTACTAAAGCCCTAGTCTACCGGACCTGTATGTTGAGCACCTTGCTATACGGAAGTGAAACATGGTCAACCTACTCATGGCAGGAAAAAAAGCTGATTGTCTTCCACCTACGATGCCTAAGGCGGATCTTTAAAATAAGGTGGCAAGATAAGATAACCAATGAGGAAGTGCTACATAGAGCAGGATGCCAGGACATCCGCTCTGTTATCAGCAGCAGACGCCTTGGCTGGCTTGGCCACGTTCGTAGAATGCCAGTAGGTCGACTTCCACAGGAAATCCTGTATGGCGATCTAATAGAAGGCAGGAGAGCCGCTGGTCGCCCACTTTTACGTTATACGGATGTATGCAAACGCGACATGAAGCTCTTCAAAATCGACACTGGCAACTGGGAAGAGGTGGCACTGGACAGATCCACATGGAGAGAGAGCATAAAGGAAGGGTCACAGATTGCAGATGTCATACACAACAGAAGCAGAAAGAAGGGTGAAAATGCAACGGCGCCTGATGATTATATATGCCCAACCTGCGATCGCAGCTGTGTATCAAGGATTGGCCTCTTTAGTCACACAAGAAGTTGCAAAGGGAAAAGATCGTCTCTCGAGACGTAAAATGCCACAGAGTGTTCTGACACTGAAAATGTGTAGTATGTAATTTTTTTTCCTAATAACTTTAAAAAATCCCAGAAAATGTTCATTTTTTTAACTCTTTAAATATTATCCTGCCTATTTTAATGAGTATAATGAATAGAAGGTGCTTATTTAAATAATGAAGTTGGTATCTAACCATGGATAATAAGTTATCAATAGCTAGTGATATTACAACATAGATGGCTATTTATAGTATTTTGACAGTAAGCAAACAGTATTGTAAATAAGGCAACTTGTACTATTGTGGTTTAGAGAGTAATCTTATAATAAGTGTGACAAAGATATGCAAGATAAAAATGTTATAAGTTGCAAGAAATATTGTTGTGGATGAAGCTTGTGTGTCTACATCCTTTAACATCTCAATAGATGATCTTTTCCCTTTGCAACTACTCATGTGCCTTAAGAGGCCAGTCCTAAATCCTAGATACACATCTGCAGTCACAGGCTTGGTATTTTTGATCACTAAACATTGCATCATACTCAACTGTGATCCAGGTCATTTCTGTTATGCTTGCTTTCCATGAGGGTCAAACCTGTGCTTTTGCTTTTTTTCTCCATGCTATTGGTGTTGATTTTGAAAAGCTTCATATGGAGCAGAGTGAAAAAACAACACCATGGATTTATGGAATAAAACTGTTAAGTTGAAAAAGTGTTCTATAAGATGAACCTTTGTCTTTATGACTGAAGGAGGCCAAGAATCATTTAAAAATGGAATAGAGAAGCTCTACAGCCCTCTATTTGATATCGACTAACCTCTCCATTACTGAGGAAAAATCTGCGCATAAAATGTGTGATTGCTGGGCTTTCCAACATCAGCACTCATCTCTCTTTCATGCTGACCAGATACTGATGTATCTTGTATTATTATAACATCACTGTTGATATCATGATGTAGGTAACTTTCAATATAATTACATCAATAGCTGATAATGTTATATTTTAGTAACATTAATAGCTGAAGTTATAAAATGTAGCTAAAATTATTGAATGATGTAAGTTGCTGATGATGTTGAGGCATCAAGAGCTAATGATATTATAACATTTATAAAGTTACTTGCTAAAATTGGTCTTCCAAGTATCTTTACAATCCTCAGACAACGACGTCTGAGCTGGCTTGATCATGTCTGCAGGACAATCATATACCAAGTGTTAATTTTATGGACAACTCACGACAGGTTCAAGATGAACTGATGGTCCCCACCCTTTGACATGTTGATGTAATCAAACAGGACCTCAAAGCAGTGGACAATGATGTTGACAACAGGAAACACAAGGCCCTACACCACACTAAGTAAAGAGATGGTGACCAAGAAAGGTATGGACAGCGAAAAAGATTTGCCTCAGTTCTGGAAAAAAAAAGCATGCCTAATGTCACCTTAACCTGGGACACATGTGGAAAGGAACATCTCTCTACAGCCACATTAATGAAAAAGTGTTATGTGAAATGAATTATTAAAAGAGGTCCACTAGTAGATCCAAATGCGTTGAGCTAGTAATATTAAGAAGTAGAAGTAGCTGAGTGGTAAAGCACTTAGCTATCTGAACCAGGGGTCCCGGGTTCAAATCCTGTCAAAGACTCGAATTTCTAATTTTGGGATCTTTGGGTTTAGCGGTTGGTTGTTGTGCTGGCCTCATGACACCCTATTTAACCATGGGCCAGAGAAACAGATGAATTTTACATCATCAGCCCCATGGTCTGAAAGGGGAACTTTTTTTTTTAATAATTATGTCAATTGGCTATGAAAACAATTTTATTCACATGACTGATGGGCCAATACATTTGAAGTAACTTTTTTTTAAAGGGATCTGCTTAATATAATAAAGCAATCATAAAAACTGCTTATCTATTGTATCAATGAACAAAACTATACTTGCATACACTGACCTTTGGTGAGCATCAGCTGAGGCTTGTGCAGCCCACATAATTACCAATGAAAATACTTTTTTGCAGCTGTATGTGATGAATTTCATTCCCAGCATGCCTTCTATACGACTGCTGCCATGGCTCACCTGGTGTGGCATTGGAAGTAAGAAACTAATTAGATTATTCCAAGTCTTATAGAGTTTTATATTCTGGTGTTAGAGAGACACATTACAAATGTTAAATCAATTTCAGAATGAAATGTTTGTTAATCTTCATCTGCTGAGAGAGACAATATTTCTTTTCCAAGCTGCATTCCTTCATCACATTTACCTATCCCTTAGCATGTTAGACCATTGGGGCACCACAAAGATCTGTTGACCATCTTTCTGCTTAGTTCCTTAGCTTTAGATTTTTTAAAAACATGGGCTGCCCAAACATTATTGCCTCTCTATTGATCTAACAAATGCCAAGCTTTACATTAGGCACCCACCCTATCCAGCAGCTGCCCAAAGAAATGACATAGTTGGTAGTTTAAATAGATACAGTTTTGATGAATGCCAGAAACAAAGAAAAATCTAGAATGAATAGTGCAATGCAATGAGCTGTAAAACACACTGAGAACATGTGTAGCTTTTTTTTTTTTTCAATTTGAAAAATTGTTTTTAAAAACTTTTAAATTATTTGTTATATGTAGGGTTCTTGAGTTTATAAGGCTCATTTTGTCACCATTTTGTTCTAGAGTTATTTTAAAAGGAAGTTGAAAACTAAAACAGTCATAACTTAGGAATGTTTTAAAGTCAACTTACTGCTGAAAGTGTACCAGCAATAATACAAGTGTAGACAGTCCAGGATACAGACAGTTGTTGGCTAACAAAGCAAAGCTGAACATCTAACCTAACCCTTACCCATCTTTACGCACAATATGATCGGTGAAGTACAAACTTTGATGTCAAAATGTAAATATATTAATAACATTAATGATATTCTAACTCTATTTGAGTAAGGGCCTAAGAGTTTGGCTGTGTGAAATTTGAACCAATCACTTGGCAGCCTCATCCAGGGGCTTCTTGTCCCAGCATTCAAGTCTTTTTTTCCCAATTTATTGTTTTCAGAGCGTTAGTCTCCCCTTAAGTCATTATTTAGTTGAAGCTAACAAATTTAAGTTTATACCAAAAAGTAAAGCATTAAATATATGTTAAGTTCCCCTTGCAGTCTATGTGGTAGATGTTGTTTCTGTGGCCCATGGTTAATGAGGGTGTCATGTGGCCAACACAATGATCAACCACCTTTACAATTCCCTAACTTAAGTCAGGTACCCATTCATCATCATCATCAAACTCCATTAGAGTGAGGGCTTGAGAGGCTCAAATCCTCTCTTGCAAAAGCCCTGGACAGAAACCCTGCTGTCTTGAGTAGTGCATGAATGTCGCCATACAGGTTGAGAATTTTGGGTTTCCCAGACCTGTCGAGACGAAGATCAGCAAGTCTGGGGCAGTCAAACAGAATATGAGGCACGGTTTCCTCTTCTTCCCTGCAGCGAGGGCACAGTGAATTGAAATTTGGCCAAAGCCGCGAGAAATATGAACCAACAGGACAGTGGCCTGTCCTGCACTGTGCTATAATAGCTTGCTCAGGCCTGGACAGCCTCCACCACGGGGAAGTGCGGTCAGGGCGCCTCATGCGCTCCCAGACTCCACGGGCTTTTTGGGACTTGTCCCAGCACTCAAACCACTTTTCCATTTCTGTTTTTTGTATTATAGCCAGGGCTTGATGAAAGCTTACAGCCTGATCAGTGGGTGGAATTTGCCCTCCCTGGTGGGCCAAAGAGTCTGCGATTGTGTTGCCAGTCACACCTATGTGACTCGGTACCCACTGCATTATTACAGGGGTGCCATAGCGTTGTTTGATGTTATGTGAAGCCATGATGACAGTGTTGATATTGGGGGGCCATGGTCCGGGCTTTGCAAAGCATGTAGCACAGATTTTGAGTCAGTGACCACAACAATCTGTGTTGCCCTCAAATGTCCCTCGCCGAGTTGAGAGTCAATGACTTTTAAGGCTTCACAGACTGCCATGGTCTCCGCATCAAAACTGCAAACACTACCACATGGTCCAAAGATTTTGACTGTGTAAGAGCCAAGAAAGTCGATGTAGGCTCCATAGCCTGCTCTTCCAGAATCTATTGATGCCGATCCATCAGTGTATGCAAAAATAGCACTGGGCTTGAAGGTATTAATGGTCTCCAGAGCTAGGATTTGAAGGTCGTTAGATGAACGGCTTTGCTTAGTGGCATTAGGTCTACTAATTTCAAGCGTATGTCTGGGGGTGTTGGGCGACACCAAGGGGGAAGGGGATGAAAGCATTGAATGTTTTGTCGGTTGGTGGAGAGGCCAGCTTCATCAGATAGTCTAGTGGCATGATGCATAAAAGACTGCAGGTACCCATTAGAACTCTTTGACTCCTGAATTATTTTCCATGTTTAGATGGAATTAATTTTTTTTTGCCATTCGGGGTGAAAAGAATGCTTTGATTAGACTTTTATAAATTTTTTGTTTATAATATAGCACAAAGCAATTATAATAAAACAAAAAATTATTTTTATATTAATGTTTGAAAATTAAAAATAAACATTTACAGACTGCAAAAAAAGCCTCTAGGATCTAGATCAATATAATAAAAAATAAATATTTACCAACAAGTTTCAGATGTATTTTATTGCCGGCATGGAAGAGGTAAAGATACTGACGACAGTCTGGTGTAAAGTCTTTCACATCCCAGGATCTTAAAATGGTATGACGATCCTTAAAATACAAATAAAAACTCACAATTTTTGTTATCTTTTAGCTCACTTGGTTACCTAAACTAGTCTATATCAATATACTTTTTATAAAGCTTTTATCAAGTCTGACTGACTTTTTGATAAAAATTGTGTACATGTTATTCTCCCACTTCCCACACTCAGATCAAGTTGAAACATAGCACTATTATTCATTGTCCTTAACAAAACATAATTAACCAAAGAGTTAAATGATTATTGGCTACATGTAATTTTAATTGGGGAAAAGTAAAGGCGGTTGGTCATTGTGCTGGCCACATGACACCCTCACTTACAATAGGCCACAGAAACAGATGACCTTTATATCATCTGTCCTATAGACCAAAAGGTCTGAAAGGGGATCTTTCCTTTTTTATGTGTTCTTACAAACTGACAGGAGAAAGGATGAAAGGCGGAACACTGGCGCCTCAAAACCAGTTTAGCT
This sequence comes from Biomphalaria glabrata, assembly GCF_947242115.1. Classification (NCBI taxonomy): domain Eukaryota; kingdom Metazoa; phylum Mollusca; class Gastropoda; family Planorbidae; genus Biomphalaria; species Biomphalaria glabrata. Next base: position 591,125 of record NC_074719.1, read on the forward strand.
TCGTGTTGATGGGGCATGGAATCAAATTTTTAGACAGTCTTACTTACATGAGGTTAAGTGAAGAAACATGAAGTTAATCTTAAAAAGAAATTTAAAACAAAAATCTAACATAAAATGGAAAAAAAATCTTACAGTATGTGCTTTGTCTTGTTAAACGAACAGCCAAAAGAAGCAAGCAAAAGCTTCATCAGCTTGACACCACATCAGGTCCACATCTTTTAGTGCTGATCGCTTGATGTACATGACTCTATCAGACCTCTATTAGAAGACTTGCTTACTGGTTTCCAACTCACGGGGACACAGCAGAATTACATCTCTATTCTTGAAAAAAAAAAAAGATATATAAGGTTAAGCATTCTGATAGCTGAATTAAACATTTTTAAGTTTCTTGGGTTAAATTTTTTCTTTACAACTAATCAAGTTTTCAGTCCAATTTCTTTTGAAATATAGACAAATGGTCAACATCTTAACAAACTATATTTATTACGACTGTTTCTCATTGCCTTAAACTCAGATTACTCTGCTAAGTCATTGGTTTCCCTTGCTGATTCAGGCAACCCATATGAGGTAGGCATTAGAGTTTAGTGGACTCTAAGGCATCCTTGATTCCAGAAGTTCAAAACACAGTCTTCATCTGTATTTGAACTCAAGATCTCTCAGTTTGGAAGCCAAGCATTTTACGACTCAGCACCCATGCTCCCAGGTATGTTTGTAACTAATTTTTATTACATGGTTCCCTGGTCATATGTTATGCACTCTGGGATCCCCACCACCACAGAAACAATCAATCTTCTGATCAACACAAACTCGACAGACCCAGATTAGACATATTATTGATTTAAATCAGACAATATGAATAATAATAACAATTGCTAGAGTTCTTAATGTCAAACATGAAAAAGCTAATGAAAACATTGTTGCTTATGTAATGTGTCTAGAAGAAAGTGGACTCTTCTAATAAACGTGTTCTGAAGCAAATAGTCAAACAAATTTGTGATACTCGCTATAGCTCTGCATCAGCAATCGTACACAAAATAAAACTAAATGAATCTGAAAATTGACACAAAGAGATGCAGTGATAAAGGAACTGCAACATCAACAAAATACAGATGACATCATATGTAACATCCTCTTGAGTGATAGTTTAAAAAAGGACAGATTAGATTTTGCTGTGTTATTAGAGATCACATTAATTTGAGACACTAGAGACTTATTTAAAGAGATAGGCAACTCATTTATTAAATGTTCCTGAGTTTAATTATTGTGCTTTGGAATATGTGCTTTGTAGCCTAGATATAGTGCTGTGTAATATGTAATATTCTGTTCTACAGAATCTAAAATATAGCCGAAAATAGTGCTATAGGGTTAGTTTTTGATATATTATATTGAATTGAGTACTAGAAATACAGATGGATGCCTGCCTGTTCATATGGTAATCGATCAGGCTGACTGTGTATTTTACATGTTTCTGATATTCCTTCAGATTTGAATATTAAATGTATTTTATCCAAGCCAAGGAGATGATGACAGGCAGAGTTTGAACCCAGGACCATTAAGACCAGCAACCAGGCAACCATCCTGTCATCTAGATGTTGTTCCAAGTTTTAACCCAGCTCATACTCTGCCATCCAGCGAGAAGTTTGGGCTTGGTTGAAGAAATGGTTATTTCTGAAAGATGCGATAGGGTTAACTGTGTGCTATAACTTGACAAATGTGACCCAGGCCAGTAAAACAGTTCAGCGTACTGTGTTGGTGTACAAGGGACAGTACTGGTATGAATGTTACACATATATATAACCCATGTGATTTTTGGGGACCAAACTGTCAGTCTACCGTGAAGTCGGTCTAGGGACAGTGAATCCTTGAGTGAAGCAGTCACAAGTCCAGAATGAGATAGAGAGAGAGAGCTTAGTATGGCAGTATGGCAATTTTGAGTTTATTAAGCATTTGAGTCAGTGTATTCTATAGCCAATGGTGTAGTATTTGATGTTATGTGTTTGTTATTAAAATACCACATTATTTTGGAACTCTTGTTGTCAAGTTCTTGAGTTAGATGTGTTCTGTTGAGCAGTGTTTACAGAAGGCCTGTTAGAGTTAAGCTGCTCTTTCATCTCTTTCTCTTATTCCCCAATATCTGTTTCTAGTTTATCCCTCTCTTTCTTTTCAGCTTTTTCTAATTCTAATTCAATAAATTGTGAGAAATTTGTGGAGGGATCCACAAAGGCTATGGCACCTTACCCGAAAATAAAGGCAGTTATCCAGAGAGATGAAAGGGGCAGCCCCCAAGAAGGTTGTGCGCAGGGCAAACTACTTTGTCATATAAAAAAACAAATACTGTCATGAAAGCTTCCACTCACAAGAAAACCTGGACAGATCTCAAAGGAAAACGGCCTTGGCCTGGAAAAGACATGATTTTTGTTTTGCAACATGGAACGTGCAAAGCCTTTATAGAGCAGGTGCGCTAGCCCAACTTAATGAAGTGTTAAAGAAATAAAGGATACCTCTTGTAGCCATACAGGAAACCAGGTAGAAAAACATTCTCAAAACTAAGGAGTATACTATATTTTATAGTGGTGGAAGCATTAACTTAGGTACAGGTTTTACTGTAAAAAGAAAATGGCAGGTAATGTCATTGGATTTAAACCTGTAAGTGATAGACTCTGCTCACTAAGTTTGAGAGGAAAATTCTTCAATATATTATTCATCAATGTCCATACCCCTACTGAAGATGCAGATGATAACAGAAAAGAAGCCTTCTATGATGGACTGGAAAGAATTTATGATGAAGCACCAAAGCATGACATCAAAATAGTCCTAGGAGATTTTAATGCAAAAATTGGAAAAGAACCAGCATTCAGACCAACAATTGGCAAAGAACCAGCATACAGACCAACAATTGGCAAAGAAAGCTTACATGAATAGTCAAACAAAAATGGCATAAGATTAGTGAATTTTGCATCAGGAAAAGGAATGTCTATCTGCAACACTAAATTTTAACATGAGAGTATTCACAAGGTAACCTGGATCTCACTCTATTTAACACCCAGAATCAAATAGATCATATACTCATAGATAAGAGACATGGATTGGATATACTAGATCAGAGGTGTGCAAATTACGGCCCACAGGCCACATGAGGCCCGCCTAACTGAAATTAGGTGAGCTCATAGATTATACATATAAAGAATGCAAATATATAAAAAATAACTTATTTTAAATATCTATATAAATTATTGAAATTTCTGATTCTTATCACTTATGATGAAGAGGCAAAAGAAATAGTCTCTACACATCATTCTAAAAAGCCTAAGCTAAACGTAGCGTAAATTCTTATTTGCAATATTTTAAAGATCCAGTCAAAGATTCAAACTCAGAGAAGTACTTGAAGATTTGGAAATAAAACATTCTAAGGTTCGGTACCACAGTAGTGTCCGCTGGCTTAGCATGGACAAGATATTGAGAACAATATAGGATCTCAAGGAAGAAATTATGTTCCTTGAAGGACATTGACTATGACTTTGCGACTAATATTTCTAATGAAGCGTGGAAGACTCAAACTTTTTTTTTCTTCGGAGGTATTGCACATGAAATGTATGTGCATGCTAAATCTTTTCAAACAAAACTTTCCCATTTTTCCAGGCAAGCAAGTGAAAACAGATTTTGACATTTTCCTTTGCTGAAAGGTAAAACTATTTCTAGTAAGACGGTTTAATTATTTGAATTATTTGATTGTGGAATGGGCTGAATACTTTGAGGGGACAATGGAGAATATGAACTGCCACATTGGAGGACCAGATCCCTTAGTGAACCAACACTCATTGAAACATCAGAAATAATTAGGACCATGAAGAATCACAAAGCACCAGGAGAGGATCAAATTACAGCAGAAATAAAATATGGAGGAAAATACTTAGATTCCCAAATACACAGACTAATATCAAGAATTGTGGAAGAAGAAGCAATACCAACAGAATGGGAAACAGCTCTTATAATCCCAATACACAAAAAAGGATCCAAGCTAAAGTGCTGCAATTACAGAGGAATCTGTCTACTAAATGTGACTGATCCTGTCTAGGCTTATAACTAAGAGGCTTGGAAAATACTCAGAAGAAATCTTATGTGACTACTAATCTGATTTCAGATCAGATAGATCCACAACTGATCACATCTTCACACTAAGATGTATACTAGAAAAATGCCATGAATACAGCATACCTATCCACCAACTCTATTTAGATTATAAAATGGCCTGTGACAGTATCAAATGGAAATATCTATACATGACACTCTACAAAATTTTTAAATACCTAACAAACTGACAAGACTTATACATATGACTTTAAATAACTCAAAAAGTAAAGTCATGATAGAAGGAGAACACTCACTGGAATATAAGATTAAAAGAGGATTAAGACAAGGAGACTCACTAACTTGCATGCTTTTCAATTTGACACTGGAGAGTTATAAGAAATATACACATAAACACGAGGGGAAATATTACTAACTTTTTAAATACTTCAGGAGAGAAAATATGGGTCCACAACCAACAGGGACGATATACAACTAACCTCTACAATACCTTGCTTATGCCGATGACATTGCCTTATTGGGTAAAAGAAACCTCTGACATTGCTAGTTTTTTCACACAACTAGAAGAAGCATCTCGACCAGCAGGACTTGAGGTCAATGACAGTAAACCCAAGTACATCGCAATGTCAAGAGACAATCAAAAAGATAGGACCATATATTAAAATCATAAATCACAAATTTGAAAATGTCAAAGCATTCAAATATCTAGGAAGTACAATTGATTTAAAAAATGGCCTACTAACAGAAATAAAGGAAAGAATAGCAGGAGGCAACAGAGCATTTTATAGCACCCATCATTTACTTAAGAACAAAACAATATCAAGAGAAACCAAAGAAAATAATATACAAAACCATAAGACCAGCTGCAGTGTATGCAAGTGAGACCTGAACGCTGACAAAGACAACCAAAAATATACTAAATACTTGGGAACGAAAAATTCTTAGGAAAATCTATGGTGCTATACAAGATGAAACAGGGTGGAGGACATGTACTTACCATGAGATAAATCAATTGTATGAAGACCCACAGATAGTGACAGAGCTAAAAGGCGAAGGAGAGATCTGAATGGAGGGATGTGTTGAAGCCAGCTAAAGCCCTCCATGGGCTGTAGTGCCATTGGGATGGATGGATGGACAGTGTTTCCTGCAAAATGACTGAAAAATAATGACATTAAAACAAAAAAAAAATTTGCTCTATTCATATTTTACTATGTCTTTTAACAGTATTTCTTTCAAAATAACTATTTTGTATTAAATAGGTTAAATAAGATCTAGATGTAGTGATAAATTTCATCATCTTGACATCATATATATGTGATAAATATACATGACTTGATCATCATATACATAAATCATACAGGAATGGACTGGATTTCTAGATGCACTAAGATTCTACATCATGCAACAATACAGGATTACAGGCAGCACTTTGGCTTTCTTACTGTCACTAATACTGTAGTCTTACTGTAATACTTGATCTAGATTCAGATCTAGACTCTAGTAGACTGTCCCTTACTTTACTCATAGTCATAGTCACCATATAGATCTAGATATCATAGTTTGGTCAGACGTGAAGACCTCCTGCAGGAGGACAAGGGATGGGAGCGGGCATGGTTTGAGCCCATGACCATCAATAAATTCAAAGGACAGTCCAGTGCGCAAACCGCACGAGCAGGCAGCCATCCACAAATACTAGATCTAGAGATATAAATATATATATAGAGAGATAGATCTAGAAACTAGAATCTATATACTAATAATGTAATATAGATCTAATATAATTATATAAAGTTAATAGAGTAGTTTATTTAATACGGACATTACATGAATTCGGACACTAGCTGTTTTTGTTGTCATTAAATCTTTATTTTGATATTTAATATGAAACTAGCATGTCCATTTCCAATGATTCTGACCCAATTTCCTTCCATTTAGCTGTCTTTTTATGTAAGAAAAAAGAATTTCAAATGTCTATATCAGGTTTTTGTTTTTTCCTATGTTACCCGGATGACTTTACCTCTTCCTAGGGTTAAGACTATATTTTTTGGTTGGCTAAGTCTATGCTAATGAGCCCGGCAATACTTTTTATTCTGTTTTTGGAGCTGTTTTATTTGATTCATAAGCCAAGTTGTTTTATTTTATACAACAAAAATAATAGGGTGTTTTCTTCTTCTTCTTCTTCATCGTTCTCATTGTTATGTTGGAGTGTTCATATGACTAGACCAATACATGAGATGAACTGCGCAGTGGTTTCCAAATCAGGGAGCTCTCCATATAGTTTTCTTTCTATTGGGGTGATTTGGGGCCAATGTCTTATACGGGCCTCTTGGTAGAGAGAGCAGTTTTGGAGGACGTGGTCGGCATTTTCTGGTGATACTCCACATGGGCAGATTTCACTGGTTCCAATTTTGAGCTTCCGGAACATGTGTTGTCGCATTCTGTTGTGTCCGGTCCTGAGTCGAAAGATTAGACGCTGGTCTTGTCGGGATAGCTTATAGTAAGCATCATCTTTCTTGTGATTTGGATGGGAGCTCGTCCATTTCTCATTTATTTTATCTACAATTAATTTCTTCATTTCTTCTGGATAGAGAGCAGAGTTTACTTGTGAGTGTTTGAATTAAATTACGATTTTCTTACCCAAATTTATTTCAGACAGCCAGTTTTGGACATCAATGTTAATGATCTTATATTATACTTGTTTGTTTGTTTGTTGTTTTTTATAGAGAATAAATGGGCAAATGTTTGTAGTGAGCTTGGTACATTGAATGTAGTTAAATGCCTAGATCTAGACCTACTAGATAGATTTATAGAGAGAGAATATAGAGGATTCAGCTTTTTAGGCAAGAATGGCTATCCTAACCTGTACTATACTACAAAAGATCATCTGTATCAGAAAGGTATTAAATTAATAAACAAAAAACAAAAATTTAGTTAACATTAATGCCTAAATATAGAGACTGTCTGAAATAAATTATGGTCTCCGGAATAAAACAATGTGAGTCAAATTTGTCTGCATTAAATGAAAACACATGGCCTCTTTGCCCTTAAATATAATAACAAATATAGGTTAGGGGTACAAATATAAGTAGTCATCCTTATTCTCCTTAAACTTAAACTAAAGAAGATTTTGATACTTATTTCTTTTCTAAGTCAAACCATTGTCAAATAATGCGCTGTCAAAGTCAAAACTTTGAAATTTTGGTCTATAGGTGTCCGAATAGCATAAACTACTCTAGATCTAGATTATAATAGATCTATTATAATTTATTATTATATAAAATATATTACTATAGATCTAGAAAATCACAATAGTCATTATTATCATAATCATTATACTATGACTATCTCACACTATCTGTCTATACTATTATCTGAGTATAGTCACTATAGACTAGTTACTAGACTGTACCTAGACTATACTTAATTATAATACTAAAATAGTATGACTTTCTCACACTATCTGAGTATCTATACTATTTGTCTGACAATACCGTCACTATATCACTATAGACTATACTTAATTAAAATACTACTATTTTATACTATATTTTTTTCATACTAAATAAAATTATAATATAGTTAATGGACCTCATTCACCAATCGTAAACAAACAACATTTAACCACGTGATTATCTATATCTTCTATACAAAGTACATGCCATCCATAGTGGCTGTCACCTGATACATATTTTTTATTGTTTTATCAATATTATGCCGTGGCTAAATGTGTTTATTTACGATTGGTGAATGAGGTCCATTAATATTATTTATACTATATTTTTATATTATATAATTATAATAATATAAGTTATATAGTACTTATACTACTTATAGAGTCTATACTTTATTAAATTATTATAGTATTAAATTATAGTTACACTACCTAACTAGTTATAGATCTAGACAATATAGTCATCTAGTCAGTAGATCTATGTTATACACATTATAAATAGTAATATACCATTTAGTCAGTTTAGTATAGATTTCTATAGATCTAGATCTATAATCTATTCAAACTTATCTCTAGAGATCTATACATTATTATATTATACTAAAGTAGTAATTATAGATCTAGTTTATATTAACCCTTTCACCACTAAACAGTTGTCAGAAACTATCTATCCCTAAGACAGGCTAAGAGAAGGGATATATAACTCTGTATCAGATATTTTTAAAAATCAATTTTATGACTAAATTCACAGGAAAAAAATAATTAGATCTAATAAAACATAGCAAAAATGTCAAAAACATTCTTTTTATAATAGAAAAAATTGACCTAGGGTTCACGTTCAGCATCATTGAATAATATTTTGATGATCATTCACCGATTCATTCATAGTCATAAATAGGCCTGCACTTGCAGAGCTCAAAAACATTAAAATATCATGTCATATAATTTAGATTATTTTAGATTAGATCTAGATCTAGTTGCCTTCCAATCTCCCATTTCACTAGATCTATTCTAACATATATTCAATACTGGATCTACTCATGATCTAGCATCAATTTTTTTATTCATTTTCACTACTAAAAAAAATTGGTCTCAAATTTGTCAAATGTTAATGAGACTAATTCAACTATACAAATTGCTACCCAAATTGCTACTAGAAACTCTAGACCTAGATTAGTCTAGTTAACTCTAGTTCTAGATTTTTTCTAGATCTAGACTCTACTCTACTGTCTCTACTGTAACTATCTAGAATCTAGATCTAGATTCTAGTTTGTCTAGATTACTCGTCTCTAGATCTAGAGTCTAGATGTAGTATAGTCTAGTCGTCTAGGTCTAGATCTTGAATCTTCATCTAGTCTATCTCTATAGTCTATAATTTATTTATTATATAGTAATATACTTATTATATAGATCTACCAATCTACTCTATAACTCTACTAGTGACTAGTCTAGACTCTAGTCTGAGTCAGACTTAGACTAGTCAGTGAGTCTAGTGACTGACTCAACTGACTTGACTGTGTCACTGACTAGTCTACTACAAGAATTACTTACCCCAATCACTATTTATATCCATATTCTACAGCTGAAACATTAATATTCCCATTAGAATCTTATTCTATTAAAGCCTACACATAAGCCTAAATATGTTTCATTTTGAAGGCTAGCAAAAAAAAAAAAACGTAATTTTCAAAAAATCTATTCCAACATGTGCAGATAATCATAAGCACCTAAAAATAGCTTCACTATCGCTCTTCTAGGTCAGAGTTAGTAAAGGTATAAATCGTTATTAAAAAACTAGCAGTGCGTGCGTAAACGAAACAACCCAAAATCGACGACTCTAATCGGCGCCTTCGACATAGCGGTATCGCTCTAGTTGTCTACCTACAGTGAAGTCCAGAAGGGCGTCGGCGCCATTATCCCATTGGTGGTTAGAAAGGCTTTTATCTAACTACCAGGCCTGGACGTAGGGCTCTTCACCCCTGTCCTGTCTGAGGCAGGGGCGTAGCTAGGAATTTTTCATCGATTGGGGGCCCGGGGGGCTTGGCCTCTTTTGAGGCCTCCGCATTTTGCGTAATATTTATTTTTTTTATATAAAAAAACACACTAATTTGGTTGCCCTCCAAATTGGGGGGGGGGGGGTCCGTGGGGATTTTCAAATACTCCCCCAATTGTTTTTACAAAGCTTATATCAACTCTGTCTGTCTGGTCAAAAAGTTTGTAGTTTTTTTTTCTAAAAGTATTTTTTTTATATTTTCTTGTTCATATATTAATTTTTAAGCGATGGGAATTTCAAGTCACTGTCCACTGAAAAAAAACCTAGATAAAAGTCAGCGCTATTGTGTTTCTAGTGCAGTGTTTCCCAAACTTTTTCCTTAAAGGAACACTTCGCACGTTCTGAGTATTTAGCGAAACTTTTCGCTTATTTTTTTTTTCACTTGGTGGCCTTAATATGGATTGTGTATGTGTGTGTGTTTATATTGTTACGATCTTCTCTATCAGGCCTTTTGCAAACACTGCCAACAACACAACACATCTAAAACAACTTGACTACAAAAGCTTCAATAAACAAAGTGGCGGTTTAATGACAAATGACAACAACAGCCAATAAACACAATTGGCTACACTAACTGAAATGCTTTTCTTCACAACAGAACTGCCTAACTAATCCCTACAAGTCTCTCTAGCTCGCACAGCTACATCTTAGAGGACTCTCAAGGTACTGCACAGTCTTTCTCACAGTCTTGGACTCAACTGTCTTTCTTTACACACGAGTCTCTCCCCCGTAAAGGCTATCTGTCACATGACCTCAGCACAGGTCATACTTGCGTGCACTAGCCCTTGACCTGTGTGATTGGCATGAGTAATGTATGTCATTAGGCCGCACACACATTAACCCTTTCAGTCGGCCACTAAAGTTACTACAATATGGTGACGGTGGGAAGAGTTTAGCGGTTGTCCCTAATTAACATGCGTAACTAGATTAACACATGTATTTGATAAGGACGTAATTATATTTTTGAGAAACGTCTGTAATTCATAAGATAAAATAAGAAGTATTCTTATAGCAACCCAATTCATTATAGTAGAAGTAAATAAGAGATTGTTACGTAAGACTTTGGTCCTTTTTTATAAGATGTCCGGCTAGATTAGGGTCACTATATACATGCAAGCCCAAGGAGCACAGAAAGAAGGACAAAGCCTTAAAAAGGAGGACAATGAAAATAAAACTTAAAAAAAAAAGTTTTGCAACTTAGTTAATGAAACGTGTCATTCAATCTTAAATTGCTAAACAACTCATAGGTAGCCTGCCCATTTCAGACCTTGATTTTGATAGGGAGGGGTAGATGATGTTAAAGCTCATCTATTTCAATGGCCGACTGTTTCAACGAGGGTTTTATATGACCAATACAACGGTCAACCGCCTTTACCTTCCCCAACTAATGTTAGGCACCCATTAGAGTTGGTTGGACTCAGCAGGGGCGTCCTAGGAATCCACGTAGAATGCAATTTTTCTGTTCTCTAAATGATTTGTGTAGTTCTGGTCACACACATGATTATATTTCACACCTATCTCCCATTCAATTCATCATTTGAGAGTGAGTTTATGTGATTAAAGCAGAAGATGTAAAGCAGTGGTTCCCAAACTGTTTTGTCTCGTAGACCCCTTGCCATTTTTTCTGGTTTTCGGTAGACCCATTGCTTAACTTGCAAATTTTGTGCAAATTCATAAACATTTTTTAAAAATAATTTCTAAATGTTGTTAGTTGAAGAGTGAAAATTTTTTAAGGCTTATCCTCCGTTGCTATGAATATAATGTTTCATATAGGAATTTGTTGTTCTATGAAGTAGTCCTTCCAACATTAAATATTAATTAGTTAATTTTCTTGAAATATCATTGTAAAAGGTTTCGCAAAGAGCAGTTTCTTATGTATTTCTTGATTTTCACGTGTGGCACAAATATTGAATCTGCGGAACTGTTTTCATTAACCTTGGTTTGCTACCCACCTAGCAGACGGAAAACAGAACTCAAACCTTTGCTGCCTTGCAACTATACCCAAACGTGGGAAAGGTTTTGTGGGTCACCCTGTGGAAAAATAAGGAGACGGCGTAGGCGACCATTAGGCAGTTTGTAGCACACAGCGTTACACTATATCAAACCTCTTAATGTTGATCCCAAGCTGTATAGGCCTACCAGTGGTTTGGACTTCTTTGGTGTGAGGAAATATTTCAATCAGGTTTTTCGTAATAGTGGCTAGCCCTAATCACACTGCACACGTGCGTCGGTATGACTTCCCCCTCCCCTGCATTTTGATAAAATAATTGATGGTATTACCGCAATTGGGGGGAGGGGGGGGTTCTTGTAGTCTCCTTTGTTCAAATGTTCAGTGTGTTGGCAGTCTTCTGTTAGTTTTTTTTTCTCTTCTTGTTCATGTTAATAAAATGGAATTGTATCTTAAACATTTTTGGTTGTAATGGGGTTGTTCCGAATCTCGATCTACTTTTCAAAAAGTCACGCTGTGGCGTGTTTACATTTCCATTACTTTTCAACTGCTAATATCATAATATATAACATGCTAAAGTCAACTGAATAAATGTATGAATAGTTCAATTATTTTAAGCGTATTAAAGAAGGAACAACTGCTGCTACAATTAGTTGTTTTTTTTTGTGGTATATCTCAATGTCACTTTACCATTGAGATGTAGGCAGTATAAGCCAACTAGCCTCTGTCAAAAGTACTGATGCAACAAACGATAGCATATTTGGTCTAAACCCAGTTAATCTATTTGAATGGAAGTTCTTTTTTTTTTATTTTATTTTATTTATTTAAATTTTTTGTGAAATCTATATCCAATAAATCCAGAAATACGATGTTTACAAACGATCTTGCAAGATAAAAAAAAAGGCTGGTTGTAAACTACACACACACACACAAAACACACAAATATATATATATATATATATTCGCGCGTGTGTGTGTGTTTTTCCGGTCCTATCCCCCTTTTTTTTATAAACTTCAGCTATTAGTTCAACTTATGTATTTCATATACCGATAGTTCCTGATATATTATGCATATCAATGACATATTAAGAATTATTAAAATGTGTGTTGTATAGGCCTACATGTATTAGGCCCTATTATGTTTTTTTAAGAAATTCAGTAAGTTACTTTATACGAAATGTTACAGCAAAGTTTAAAAAATGCGTAGACGAAATAGATCTAAAGACATTGTAGGCCTACTTGGCAAGTAACAATGAAAGGATGGGGTAAGACAAATTTGGCCTGTGTTGTAGTCGATCTAGAATTATCCTTGACCTTCAGATGTGCTATTTATTCGCTAGACAATCAACCCTATTATGCACAAGGAGACGGCAGTCTTTTCATCATTATAGCAACTAGTTGACATATCGAGACACCGACTACACGATAGACTAGGCCTATCTGACCAATCCAACACAAACTAATGGTCAACTCTCCACCGTTTAGCGTTCTAGCCTGTTTATTTTAAGGCAGAAAGGGATGGGTGTGGGTGAAAGTGTTACTGTTTTTTTTCTAGGTTTGATCACCTGAATGCTCTGAGCATATAGCTTTAGTAATGTCAGTGTATGACCTATAGACCAACGCTTCCGAACCATCTGTCAATTGTTTAACTATCTTTTTAAGTGAAATTATAAAAAGATGTATATCTTAGATTTTCCTATTATTAAAATATTAACAAATTATAGTTTGGCGCTAATTAATTAATTAAAAATTAAAACCACTAAATATTGTCATAAAACGCTTCATATTCCCACTATAAACAAACAAAAACTAAGTACGGGGTGAGATGTAAACACAACCACGACGTGACTAGGAAGAAACACCCCATTAGATCATAAGTGATACTATGGTCTATCATCATTATCATCTTTCCTTTGCGTTCCTCATGGAACCTAGGGCCTCACCACATCCACGGTCTCTTGCTAGTTTTTTAATGGCTTCCCAGCTCTTCCCGGTCCTCTCGGCTTCATCTAGTACACTGCGTCGCCACGTCTTTTTTGGTCTTCCTCTACTTCTTATGCCTTGGGGGTTCCACTCTTAAAGCCTGTCTAGCTCTGTTGTTGGTATCTTTTGTAAGGGTGTGATCAATCCATCTCCGCTTTATTTCTAAGATCTGCATATCTTAATTTCTCTGTCAACCAATCTCACACAGGTGTTTTTTTTTTTTTATTTTGTCGTACAGGTATATTTTAAGATATTTCTCAGACATCTGTTGTACTTTTTTTTGTTGATGCTTCAGTTGTTCCCCCAAACATGGTCTATAGACTATACTAATCTATACCTTATATACAATTGCATTTTGTATTTTCCAAACACTGTCAAAGCCTGTTACCGTTTGTTCAGAAGAGTGGTCATTCCGACGTGACAACTAGGTATTGATCTGCACTGTCTACAGGTTGAGGCTTTTTATAACGAATAGAGAAGTAAAAAAGTATATAACAAGTTCTAGGACACAGAGCAGGTTGACTTCACTTGCTGTTCTATCCATGAGCGATGTTCTGTTGTCACAGATAAATAAATAAAATACTGTAGACATTAATTATAACAATAATACTAACAGAGACTTTGTGTTTATACAAGGCCTAGACATAGAAGACTTTCCTTTTTTTTTATTTCGTAATATCCTTTCCAGTACTTTATCTTATCTTATATAATACAGACGTTACTTCAAAAAAGAAGATGATTACGTCCTACGCGTCATGCATTTAGTCATGCATATTAACCAATGACTTAAATTCTGCCAAGTCACTGGTTTTCCTGGCTAGCTCAGGCAACCCATTCCATGCTCTAATAGCACTAGGGAAGAAGGAGTATTTGTACAAATTTGTCCTAGCATATGGGACGAGGAATGTGCCTTTATCTTTGTGTCTTTCAGAGTATTTTATTAAATTTTGTTTTTGTATTTGAAGATTATGGTTCAGTGTTTTATGTATTATTGCTACTTTACTTTTGAGTCTTCTGTCCTGAAGGCTTTCTAAATTTAGTGATTTTACTCACAAAAACATTCACAACAAACATTGACGTAATATAAACATATTAGCACAAGCGAAAAACAGCAAACGTTTAGAAATAGATTCACTGGTTTCTGAATTATTTCATTAGAAGACCAAAAGAAAAAAAAAGTAAATAAATGTTAGATTGATCTAATATTAATTGATAGACATTAAAATAAACATCGCTAATTATCAATGTAAACTAGTTTTAATTAACTAGATTGGTTAGATTTATTATTACACACAAGATAGATGGCTGCTCGGTCATGTTCTATGCGCTCCACACTGTCGTCTAGACTAGCGGTTCTCAACCTTTTAAGCTCGGTGACCCCTTTTTACAATTCCTCACTTTGCCGCGACCCCTTCCCCCTTACACACACACAGCAATAGAAGAGTAGACAATAACAATCCATATTTCCGATGGTCTTAGGCGACCCCTGGCAAGTCGTCAATCGACCCCTAAAGGGGTCGCGATCCCCAGGTTGAGAACCTCTGGTCTAGACGATCTTGGTGTCGAATCCTTAGACCACCAATCCCCCAGCCGTCACGCGTGAGACCGTGACCTCCGTGTCTCCATATCGAAGGTGCGGGGAGACAGAACTCCAGTGGTGAAGTTTCAACTTGATCAGAAAATAGGTGCTGGAGTAATAACGTGTTCAGATTTTTTTCCAGACGGACAGAGTCAATATAAGTTTGGTAAAAGCCTCTCCACCAGTACAGTATGTCAGGAGAGAGGGGTGTAAGATGTGAGACTGTGTGCAAGTTGTTTATTATTGTGAGTGAGACATGAGAATTGTGTTGTTAACATTTTTTTTTATTCAGGGGAGACTATGTGTGTTGGGCCAGAAGTTCAAGTGCTAAGCTGGTCTTTATTAGGAGCGGGATTCTGTTTGTTTATAAAGAAGTGGTTCTCAAACTGTGGTCCACATACGACCGTGGGGAGGTCCGAAAAAAAAAAAAAAGAAAATAGTTTACAATTAAAATAATTTCTTCGCTGATAGCCAGTTAATTCGATCGGATAATTCGAATAATAATCGACTCGCCCATCTCTATTGTTTATTGTCTTTTACGAACTATTTTATGACGACCTAGGCAACAGATTTGAAGACACTCTTCACCTGATATACCCTATTGGACTCTACTGAACTCTTTAGCGCGTAGACAAACTCTAGATCCCAATAACAGATTGTAGTGTAACTGAGTTGATTTTCTGCGTGCGTCCAGCGTGTCTGAAGGTCATGGCCATTGTGTATGTGTGTATAGACTGCATCAGTGGTATGCTAGACGTGCTGGTTTCATTCACTGTTTACTGTAGTCTAATTTTGTCGAATAAAGCCATGTTATTGGTATTCTAGTCGTTATCTTTTCATTACACAGATCAATCCATACTAATGCAGGAGCAGCTAATTGAGATATCAACACACACACACAATAAAACACACACACACACAAAGAGGAACTTACAACCAATGTTTGAACAATGATATGAAAGATTCTGGTTTCAAAAATAATTCCAATTTTATACCCTGCATTATGGATCATTGTACAAAGTTGTTGGCTGATTTCCCGTCTTTTATTTGGATACATTGCCGCCAAGAATCTCATGACATTAAAAAAAAAAAAGGACTAGAAATTTGTGATCGTTGAAATTTGCGGTTGCTATTTATAAAAACATTGACCCGGACACAAATACACTCCTAAAATCTCGTGACAGTTATCCAACTCATTATTTTAAAACTTACTTTTAAAAAAAGTTACAATTTCATAAATCAATCATTGCCTATACTTATTTTTCAACATTTTAAAATTATCTACTATGTAGTTCTGAAGCTTAGTCACTTTGGGATTCGAGGGCAAATTTTGACTATTCAAAGGAGTCCCCGGATCAAAAAAGTTTGAGAACCTCTGTTATAGAGTATGAAAGGGATATTATTTTTTCTCTTTTATTTAGTTTGGTTCTTGTTACTGGTAATGATTAGGTCTGTTGACAAATTGTTATACTTTAAAATATTATTACATAAATTGCAGTATTAGCCTAGGCGCCCGAGTAATATATGTGTATGGGTGTATTTACTATCTTGTTATCGGTTTTAATGAGATAGGCCTACTTGTATATGTGAATCGGCTGATCTGTAACTAAATCTAAGTTTGTACTCCATTGGGGAGTGTTGATATAGTCGTCGTTCACATTCAAGCAATCTAGAATGGTCAACCCATGTACCATCTCTTTCACATTTATATGTACTAACCGCTATCAGAATCCTACTCTTTATCCAGTGTGTTGTTGCATTCACCCACACAAAGCCATTTGTCTACACAATACACTCAGCCATTCCGCATCTTTACACACGCTTTAAGGACCAGCACCCGAATTGCTCTTTCTTTTTAAAAGATGAAACGAAGTTAAAATAAAAACATTTGTAATACATGAAATGTCATTTGGCTTGGTTAATAACAAAACAGGGATTGATATACATGGCTCCTTCTGTCTCGTAAGACAATGGATGCGCCCAGATGAGTCACTGGCTTTGGTTACGTCTTGAGACGTGGCAGAATCTGGAGTGGCTGATCAAGCCAATTCTGGATCGGCAGAGTTTGCCAAAGTTCGAGTATTTATATTCATCTGTCCTAGGGCTCACTGACAGGGCAGCTTTCTTTTTCTTTCTCTTGACCGATGCAGCTTCATTTCTTGTGCATTCAGCAAAGTTCGTACCAGCACGTACACTCTGTTTCCATGCTGTCCGGTCTTGGGCTATCTCTTCCCACATACTTTGGTCGATGCCCATGGCTCTCATGTCTCGCTTGCAGACATCTCTGTAAGTTAGTCTTGGGCTATCTCTTCCCACATACTTTGGTCGATGCCCATGGCTCTCATGTCTCGCTTGCAGACATCTCTGTAAGTTAGTCTTGGGCTATCTCCTCCCACATACTTTGGTCGATGCCCATGGCTCTCATGTCTCGCTTGCAGACATCTCTGTAAGTTAGTCTTGGGCTATCTCCTCCCACATACTTTGGTCGATGCCCGTGGCTCTCATGTCTCGCTTGCAGACATCTCTGTAAGTTAGTCTTGGGCTATCTCTTCCCACATACTTTGGTCGATGCCCGTGGCTCTCATGTCTCGCTTGCAGACATCTCTGTAAGTTAGTCTTGGGCTATCTCTTCCCACATACTTTGGTCGATGCCCATGGCTCTCATGTCTCGCTTGCAGACATCTCTGTAAGTTAGTCTTGGGCTATCTCTTCCCACATACTTTGGTCGATGCCCATGGCTCTCATGTCTCGCTTGCAGACATCTCTGTAAGTTAGTCTTGGGCTATCTCTTCCCACATACTTTGGTCGATGCCCATGGCTCTCATGTCTCGCTTGCAGACATCTCTGTAAGTTAGTCTTGGGCTATCTCCTCCCACATACTTTGGTCGATGCCCGTGGCTCTCATGTCTCGCTTGCAGACATCTCTGTAAGTTAGTCTTGGGCTATCTCTTCCCACATACTTTGGTCGATGCCCGTGGCTCTCATGTCTCGCTTGCAGACATCTCTGTAAGTTAGTCTTGGGCTATCTCTTCCCACATACTTTGGTCGATGCCCATGGCTCTCATGTCTCGCTTGCAGACATCTCTGTAAGTTAGTCTTGGGCTATCTCTTCCCACATACTTTGGTCGATGCCCATGGCTCTCATGTCTCGCTTGCAGACATCTCTGTAAGTTAGTCTTGGGCTATCTCTTCCCACATACTTTGGTCGATGCCCATGGCTCTCATGTCTCGCTTGCAGACATCTCTGTAAGTTAGTCTTGGGCTATCTCCTCCCACATACTTTGGTCGATGCCCGTGGCTCTCATGTCTCGCTTGCAGACATCTCTGTAAATTAGTCTTGGGCTATCTCCTCACACATACTTTGGTCGATGCCCGTGGCTCTCATGTCTCGCTTGCAGACATCTCTGTAAGTTAGTCTTGGGCTATCTCTTCCCACATACTTTGGTCGATGCCCATGGCTCTCATGTCTCGCTTGCAGACATCTCTGTGAGTTAGTCTTGGGCTATCTCTTCCCACATACTTTGGTCGATGACCATGGCTCTCATGTCTCGCTTGCAGACATCTCTGTAAGTTATGTCTTGGGCGGCCCTTGGGTCTGGCTCCCTCTGCTAGCTCAGCGTACAGGATGTCTTTAGGGATTTTTCCATCTGGCATGCGAGTGGATCTGGCATGGATTGATAACTATACAAAAATATTACGTTTTTTTTTCTTCACTTGAAAAAGAAAATGACTTGCTCCACCTCCCCCATTTAGTCAAGAGCTCGCACCCCCTATCGCGAGCTCCGAATTTACGGCTGTGCTACACAAACTCACAAATATGTATATATATTTTTTTTAAAACTAAAATTACACATTGAGTCACTATCTCTTCTGTAGAGGTCTAGTAGCAAGGTAATGTAGGTGTTATCCCCTGGAGTTACACATGAACAGGGCTAACGTAACACTAACGATTAACATGGCCAGGGGAAATGTCCCTTTAATGGGTGTGTGTGTGTGGACAATGAAAACTCTGGTTGGACCGTTATAATTTTTAAAAATATAATAATCTTACAATTAAACATTGCTTTTGAAGTTTTATTTTTAATACATGTTGTGGGAAATTACCGCAAGTATTCAAGAGTTGTATACATAAGAAACCATAAACATAATCTTTAGAGGAAATATAATTTACAGTGAAATCACAGATTTAATTACAAAATAATATTTGGACCGTTAAATTGTTTCCAGTGATATATAAATAAAATATAAATACAATTTTTAAGTAAATAATTTTATGTTAAGTCAAATTTTCGAGAAATTCTGGCTGTCATCCAATGGTCTGTAAAGAGAAAGTAGCAATGTTAAATTAGTCTAGTTCTTGAAATATTGATAGTAAAATTACGTCTATTTTATAGTTAAGTTGTTTTCAGTTCATTTACATCGGTTATAAACTGAACAGCTTGCCAGTAGAGATCACAATAAAATAAGAAGACGTGTATTTCTATTGTAGACTGTGTGACTTAGAAGTAGTCATACACACCGCTTAGTTAAGCAGCTCGAGGTCATTCTTAATATGCACCAGGAAATTGTTTTTTCGAAGGATTTAAAATTTGAGTCGAATAGAATGGACCTCACTTACCAATCGTAAACAAACAACATTTAGCCACGTGATAATATTGATAAAATATTGAAAAAAACTGTCAGCCTGTGTGTATTACGTAATTTGTATAGAAGAGATAGAGAATCACGTGGCTAAATATTGTTTGTTTACGATTGGCGAATAAGGTCCATTCCTTTAACTGAGCGCCCTAAGTTAGTTTGGAAACATTCTTATACACATGTATTCCCTTTGCCCATTCCATTATTCTATAAATGAGATTGGTCCCTAGTGCACTAAGCATGTTATAACATTAAAAACGCGCAAATTTTTTTTGTGAAGGTCTTTATAGAATAGTAATAGACAACCTAAACAGTAGTAAGGGACGAGTCGATTATTTTTGAAGTTATCCTATTGTATAAACTGGCTTTTAGAGAAGAATTTATTTTAATTGTATAGTTTTCATCTTTGTGTGGAACTTCCTTCGTCACGTGGAACTTTGAGATCCCCGGATACAGTATGAAAAACACTGAGTTAAGTGCTATGTGAAATAACAATGCTTGACTAGTCACCTTTTTTCAAGTTTAATGTACAACTACACAGCTAGTTTCTAAATGCTAGCCACGCAAGCGAAACTCGTGCACTAAAATCCTAGCCTATAGCACATAATAATAAAAACACGACCCAAAATACACGTGTCGACATGGCGACTTGAAACATTTGCCTGTATAGGATCATCACACACATGCGCATAAACACAAACACACACACACAGATACGAACAAATGAAATTATTTCTTATGAACAAAATCATGTTTTGGTTCTATGATGAACTAAGAGAGGCAGAACAAAAATTGATAATTGAAGAGACCAAGCACTACACGTGCCCTAGACTGTTGGACCGCTGGGATACCACACATGATCAGTCGACCATCTTTCTACATTCCTCTCTATCTTTTGCCTTGGCTAGAATCTCTTTCAATTACAGGCCCGTCCATTCATTTACGTTGTCTTCCCAGAGTCCCATCGCTTTCTCTATCTGCCTTTTTCTTTTTTTCTGGTACTGTTTAATAAAGGAAGGTCTTTGCAAGAAATGGGACCTTGTGATATGGCCATAAAGTTTAGTTTGAGTTTTTTTTTTTACAGTTGTTAGCAGGTTGTCTTGGAGTCCAATCGCCGTTGTGATCCTAATTCTTATCGGTTCTTTTGTGATGCTGTCTTTGTGTGAGATGCCTAGGATCCTTGTATATTCAATATTTACCATCTCAATTTCATTGCTAGAATCTTCCTCTCTAGTTCCGCAGTCAGCGTCCAAGATTCGCACACATAAGAATGTGGCAGTGACCAGGGAGCGTGTCGGTCTGAATTTTTTTGTTGAGGGCTATGCCTTTGTCTTTTAAAGTTGTTTCGCGTTTTTCAGATGCAGCTGCCACATTTCTTCACATTCCCACATTAACATTCTTATCTTCACAATTTCATTTCCACATTCTTATATTCACATTCTCATATTAACATTCTTATCTCCATTTTTTCATCTCTACATTCTTATCTTTGCTTTCTAGTCTTCACTCTACATTCGATGTTTTAGTTTTTAATACATGTAATAAAATGTGATTGAAAAGTTATTAGCTTTTAATTTAATGTATCAACTGAACAAAATAAATAAGTATTTTAAAACATCATTAATAATGCAATGCAATGCGCACTCTATTCAAACTCTTTCAGCATCCATTGGGATTCGCGTAGGCTACCACACTTTGGAAAAACTGTGTTAGAAGAGACAATTTGCTGGCTGAGTCTAGATGAAACATTGAGGAATGTGTATGACCATTTCAAAAAGTGTAACAATTACAAAGTTGTTTTTTTTTAGGGAGAAGTCGTTGACCTTAATACCCTGTAGACTACACACGTTATTGTCACGTGATTTAACTTTTATTACACTGTGCTAAACGAGGGAAATAGGGAAGATGATGACATTGACCTAATTCGTGTTGGGGTGGGAAAGTATAACATAACAAGAAAAAGAGAAAAAATCACTTTAAAAAAAAATAAAGCTTATATTTAGAATAATTGTATCAATTGTTTTGTATTAGTCATGTAATCCAATTTGTAATAGATCTAGATTTTTCTAAACTAATAATAATAATAATTCTAAGCGATTAGAAATATATGTGAGAATTAACGTGTGCAGGCTTTTTACCAGACAGACAGAGTGAGTTGATATAATCTTTAAAAAAAAAAGAGTTGGCCTCCATCTTTTAACAAAGACATCCAAGTGGCTACACATTTTTTTTCAAATAAATTTACTAATATCTAAATCTGAAAGGCAATAAAATATATGTTTGAGAAAATATCTATCAGCATTAAAGAAGGCCTTTTGTGTGTCTATGACATTCGACAAATATAATATAATAATACAATAGATCTATAATTTTCATTTGGGGAAAGTTCTACTTTTAGAGTTTGAACCAAGTTTCTTAAATTTTGTTAACAGAGTATGACGTAGGTAAATCAAAAGGGACTCGATCGGATAGGGAATTATCTAATTGGGAACAAGAAAAAGCGCTAAAAATGGCCTGTGTTAAATGAAAAGGGCTTTTGTTTGACTTATTGTTACAAAACTTTTTTGCTGTTGGTGTACATGGTGATGGTCTTGGCTACCACACTGACAGCGTGCTTGGCCAACTCACCAGGAAGGAGGAGACGGGCCGCAGTCTGGATCTCATAGATGTGATGGTGATGTGTTTGTTGTGGTGCGCCAAAGAGGTCATTGAGTTCATGAGGAGATATCATTTTTTATTGCTTCACTCTTACGGTGTCTGTTTAACTTTGACACGGCCTAGTCCATAACTATATGACAGTCACTGGTACAGTTATATTTGTAAGGAGGTCCTTTCAAAGTAAGCCTATTTAAGAACGGAGGCCCCTTTGATTGAAGAACTATTCAAAATAGTGGTGACAACCACAGGTTGGTAGACGTCATTTATTTGTAGGCAGCATGAGTGAAAGAGGTATTGCAATACCATTATCAACTTCTTTAATGCATTGGTTCAGCAGTTACCTTCACATTTGTATTTAGCTTATTTATGGGCGACATGTAGCTTCTTTAATGCTACCCCACCTAAATGTCTTTGAATTACTTCCTAAAACATGGGGTCTATTTTATTTTTAGAATGCACATTTCTTAAATGAAACGAAAAAAAGACATCACAACTAAATTTAATCGTTTCTAGTTTATTAGCTTACAGGCCTATTAGTTTATAACAAGTCAAGTTCAATGCCTTGAAACCCATCATTTGTTAATGGGAAGCATTATTCAGATTGTCTTTAGAATAATCATAAAAGATTTTAAAACCATATACACACAATACATAATAACCATTTGCAGCACTAATTGACAACAATAACAACTGAATCATAGTCCTACAAATAACAAGAAATAAAATGGCTGCCACTAGAATGATTGTAGGAATCAGAACACAAAAGAGTTCTACTGTCAATGTACAAGTGTTTGAATGTAAAAAAAAAATGGATTAGTAACAATTATGAATAATAATGTAATATAATATCATATACAAAACTGTTGTTTTTTTTTAAATGTACTAATCACACAGCAACTTTAAAACTTAGTCAACAGGAAAGGCTTTAGCAAAAAAAAAAAAAAAGCCAAAGAGTGCTACCAAACATTATTTGTAAAAAATAAGTATTAAACAGATGTTCACTCAGCTTGTTTGGTTTCTTCAGACTTATAAAATGAGAAGTAAGACAAACTAAATGTAAATAAAACAAACCAAAAAGCAAACATTAAAAAAAAATTAATTAGAGGTCCACAGAGGACATTTTTTTCAATAAGAGGTAGAATCAAGGTGATAGTCCAGCCAGCGAAACCAATGTTTTGATGAAGCAAGTTTTATCCAGTCTAATGAATGGAATAGTGACAAAACTATGTGGCCAAATTAAACAATTATAATCTGGACATGTAATACAAATATCACTGGTAAACCTTAAGACCA
This sequence comes from Biomphalaria glabrata, assembly GCF_947242115.1. NCBI lineage: Eukaryota > Metazoa > Mollusca > Gastropoda > Planorbidae > Biomphalaria > Biomphalaria glabrata. The sequence continues at coordinate 614,817 of NC_074719.1, forward strand.
GTTCCAGACAAACGAAGCAATGTGTGTGTTAAAATAAATAAAAGGATCTATACAAAGAAATAAACACTTACAAATGTATGAAAGAAGAGTAATAAGACACAGAAAAACTGACATTAAAAATTCATTAGTAAAAATCAATAAGATATTGTAATATACAATATTTAACTTTTTTTTTTTCAGGTTATGTAGTAATAAATGTTTCTATGACAAATTTTTTTTTTTTCAGATTTAGAATAATTCAATTTAGAGATGATGACAATGAAAATTGATCTATTAAAAAACAAAACAAATTTAAGTCTCAACAAAAAATATTTTTTTTTGTAGGACCGAATGCTGTATTTCTAATAACTAGAGGCACCCCCCCCCCCCCCGAAAAGAAAACTTGAATCTATTTTTTTCTTTCTGTTCTATCAACATTTTAAAAAGCCTACAAGTTTGTTTTTTTTGGCCTATGAAAAGTTGGACAGGAAATAAAATCATGCATTGCTTAAGAAAAATGTGGACAAAACTCTCAAGGAATGATTTAGATCAGCGCTGCCCAACCTTTTTCAGCCTGAAGGCTGAATTTCTAATACAGGTCATGGGCCACATTTAAAAACAAAATGAAATTTGCCTCTGCAGTTTGATTATGCACTATGAGCAGAAGCTTCAAAAGCCAAACAGCACTGCACCATGGGCCAGATATGGCCTGCAGGCCCTATGCTGGGTATCACTATTTTGGATTTTGGATGCATAGATGCTTTTAGGAATGCAAAAATAGACTTGAAAAAATGTGCATCTATTTTTATTCTTGTCTCGGAATGACTAGTGGTTACCATGTTATAAGATACATAAAAAAACAACTTTTTTAAAAACGTGATATGTTAATTTTTAATTATTTTTGAAATTTTAAAGATTTGATAAAATATTGTCATTAAATAAATAAACTTGAGCTAAACAAATAAATGTGTCATTAGCAAAGATGAAAATGAGGAGAAAAGAAGCAAAGAAAACTGCCAATGAAATCATTGTTTGTAGTTATTTAAGAGAACTTTTCCCCTCTTGAAAACATGCACTGGCTGAAAATCCCTTTCATATTGGCTGTTAGCAATAGTCATCAATAAATACTATTTTCCTGTGCTTTAGCTTATTACCAATATGCAATAGTTCCTTGTACATTGGCTAAGCCAATATAGCTACACTAAGTGCAGCAATCGGCCACGCAAACCTTGAATGCAATCAGGTTTTGAAAATGAGTCATCTTAAAGTTCAAAGGAAATTAAAGGAAATGCTCATTTTTTTTTTTAAAGAGACAAAAGTTCCTAGTGGCTGGCTAATTAAACAGAGCTCCCAATAAGCAAACAACGCCCAAGTGGACTTATTAGATATTTGAAATACAAACTACTGCACCTGGTTAAAATTCATACTGATGAATTCACTCGGTTTAATTTTTATTGTGTGTTTTGAGATCAAACACACACACACATAAAAAGTTGACTATTTTCAATAAAAAGAAAACAACCATAAAAAACAAACAAGCAAGCAGATCTATAATCACAATTGAAACTTGTAACCAACTTTTGAAGAAGCCTATCACTAACTTCATCTTTTAACATACAGTATTTATATTAACAGGTTACCTTTGTAAAGAGTTTAAGAAAGTAGGCCTCAATTTTGATAGACATTTATGTTTTTCAAATACAATAATAACAAACTGTCTGTTTATGTCAGCATTGAAATAAAGGTCATTCCAACTGCTACATATGCATGTGAGACGTGGAAGTCATCTGTCAAAATTGAGAAAAGACTAAATGTGGCTCATCAGAGATGGCTGAGACGGATTTTGGGAGTCAGTTACACAGATCGGGTCTCAAACAAGGAAATCCTATGCCAAACTGGGAGTCAAACACTTAGTGAGGTTGTGACTGAGCGTCACATGAGGTTTGCGGGACATGTTCTACGTCAAAATGAATTACGCACACCAAGAGTTGCGATAACACGGAAGCCAAAACGTGGAAAGCGCAAACAGGGACGTCCTCGTATTACTTGGCGACATACCTTCATGGAGGACCTCAGAACAGTGGACACCAGGTGGGAGGAGGCTTCAGACATTGCCAGTGACAGATCTTTATGGAGACAGCTTGCCGCCCAATGCACCGAACGGCGCGGGAGGACCTAAGTCTAAGTAAGTAAGTAAAGAACTCTCTCAAGTCTAATCAATAAAGGTTAGGCTTCAGTGATACTTTGTTGACACTCTTTCAAGTCCAATGGCTACTTGACATCTGAAGGGACATAGCAGCTAGAAGCAGAAACTTTTGAATTCACTCAAGAACCTGAAGCTACAACAAATGGCTTTTATTTCTCCAAGGAAAATTTGATGCACATTTTTGAACTAAGTTTAATACTGATAGATAAAAATATGTATAATTGTCTTTTTATTTATAATAGAAGAGGGAAACAAAAATCAAGATTTTACTAACATCCTACAAGATTGGCTAACATCTCATTCTACCAAGAAGCAATTATTTCATACAATTTGACTATTAGTTTTTGACAATCTTCCTAGCATTTCAAACTGTGGTCAGGCCTAGATGTACATGTGGATGGTAACTTCTTCGCTGTGTCTTGAGTATTCTAACAACTAATTTCAACTAACCAAATGAACACAGAGGCAATGCCAACAATAGAATGAGACAATCAAGTGTGTTGGCGGTTCAAACATTTAATCTAATAATGAAGGGAATCTGTCATCGCTGTCACTAACCAAATAATTAAGTCCAAAACTTCTTGATAAACAAAACTTGACTGTCTCCAAAGACACTAGCATTATGAACTGTTTTCATTTCATATCGAACTCTTTTGCTTTTACTATGACATTATTGTCATTATATAAAAACTTACTCAAAATACACAAAACAAAAAAAAACTTAACTTTTATCTGCCTAATTTGATATTGTAAACAAGTGAAGCCTAACAAATTCCTTTGACATATCACTACAGAAGTAGTGAATTCAGCACTAAATGTTAAGACACAACAAAGAGCTTAGCAATAAAATACTCATAAGGGGAGAATGTCCTAAAATGTGTGCTGATGTCAGAAATAGATGATTCTAAATCAAAGGAAAATATAACATTCCATAGCTTAAATGTAAACAAGAAAAGAAAGATAATCCAAAAGTAAAGAAAGAGAAAAAAAAGTGAACAAAGAGAGAAAATAAATATCTTCGTTTAGAAGTATCAGTCAATGCCTTTAGACCATAGAAGGAAGTTAGTGTATAAAAAAAAATTTGGTCTCATTGGAGAGTCTGGTACAAAAACTTTTAAAACAAAGTGCAATGAGAGACAAAAACACTCATGCAATTTCAGACAGCCAGGCACACCACTGTTGAATTTGTGACATCTTGCTAATGTTGTATGACTTGATACAACTAACAATTTGTGTTAATTTTGAACAAAATGACTAGTATTAAAATGTTGTTGATGTTATAATCTATTTCTGCTGTTGGAGCTGATCTCTGAAGATTTGGTATTAATAATTACCAGACATATTAAGAAATTATTTCAGAAGTGAAGCCATTTAATAAATGACATATTGAATAGGATTCCCTAAGATTAAAGAAGTAATAAAACTACATAGTGGGGAAAGTGACTATAGAGATGGCCTACTTATAGATAGGTCAATCACAATGAATTGAAGCTAGACTGGGTTTAGCATAAGGAAATAAATCATTAGTGCTAAAGTTAGTTCACTTTAAAAATAAATTAAAATATATAGCAAGGAAATGAGCATCATACACTTAGAAGCCCTTCTTCACAGGCCCACTTAGTTTTATTTCCCACAAACATCTGATGATTCTATCATTGGCTCTATCCCCATATGAAGTGCCACCATTCAAAATGATCATATCCCCACAGATGTAGTGGATCCAGTACTAATTATAAAACTGATCTACAATGATTTTGGTAACTCATTGAAGTTTAAATATTATTGACTCCCCTGATAAAACTAAAAAAAAAGGGAGGGGGTTGAGGGGGATTTTGGAAGGTAAATTTCATATGCACAAGATTCACATAGACTTGTTCAAATTGATTATTTATACTAGAAACAAAAAAAAATAGGTCTATGTCATAAGTGTACATTATCTAAGAAGCAAAAATCAGAGAAATGGAAAAATGTGTGAAAATCACTAATATTTGTAGCATAATTTAACTAAATACATTTCAAAATTAGAATCTAAAGGTACTAATGTCCTTTGATCAAATCTCATTTAGATCAAAATAATTAACAATGCAATTTTTAAAAAAAATCTATTAACCAGTAAGCAGTTAGTTCAATTGAAACAGCTGGTAGTTTTAGACAGGATGAGTTCACAGAACTGTTAGAATGGACATAAAACAACAACAATTAAAAAAATACTGCTCATCCTCCTCCAGACAATACATCAATGGCCCAGGGTTAGCTTTGAAAAGTTATTCTAGACTTGTATAAACCATTGACAAATCTGATATAAAATGACAATTTTTCATTCATTGATTTAGTGTATGCTTTTATTTAGTTTAGATCAAGTTTCTATTGGCAGAAAATGCACAAATTTGCCATCATTTTAATATGATTTTCCCTAATAGCAATCATTTTACTTTTTCTATATGTGACAAGCATAATACAATCAGGATATGCTTACATAAACATTTAAAGTTTTACTATTAGTATAAGATAATTAGAATCATGCCACAAAAAAAAAAATTACATATTCGCATCAATGCAAAGAAGATGAGCATAAGTAGGGAAAATCAAAACTCTTTAGTAGCAATGACAGACAGTTTGTGTATGGTAACCAAACTAACTAAATAGCTTATTCTAAGTGTAAAAATATACAATTAAAGTTTATTCTAAGTGGGAAGCGGGGGTCCAGAGGCTAAGTACGCTTGAACTTGGCTTGGCTACCTATGAAGGGGGCTCGAGGTTCGACACTTGACTCAGGCATAGTTGTGTTTAATGAGCGCCTAAAGGCAGCACGGAAAACCTTCTCACAGATACCCCCTCACTGGTCCATGAATGAGATTGGACCATAGCATTATAAGCATGCTATAGGCATGAAAGTAGCACTATATTAAAGCAATAATTTATTTCTTTATTTAAGTGTAAAGATATAAAATTAAGACATTTTCACAGAAATTCTGTTTCTCCTGACTTGCTGTAGTGGCGACATGTCAATTGTTGAGTTTTTTTTAAATTGAGATTGTTACATGACTTCAATTCAGATTTAAACTGAATGCATTCCATGAAGGTCCTCATTTCTAAAGATGGTGCACAATGATAAATGAATCCTTTTATGTGCAATTGATGGTGGTCTCAGACCAAGAGCAGTGAAAACATTGGTTTGATGCACTGTTACATCCTCCAAGTAATGCAATTCAAAGATGCTGTCTTTGTGTTTTAAGATGTTTTTGTTATAGTGAAATTTTGAATCCATGATGTCACAGGACTAGTTTACTGCTTGATTTAAACAAATAGCAAAACAGCGTAAATGGTAGTCTATCCAACTTGATGGATGTCCAAACAAAACATTGTAAATGGTTGTCTAACCATTTGTATCGATGTCCGAATGATGTTTATCTAGCACAGTTCACTGAACACACTAATTGTAAGTGATAGAACTGATGACTTCTGTCTGGAGGAAATAGAACTAAGAGAAAAACTACTACCAGTGTGTACTAGTTTCTAGAGATCTGGTTTTGTGTATAGTTGATGAGACAGTCATGTCAGAGCATTCATCAGAACTTGAACTAGTTTCTGTATCACATTTCTAAAATGAAATAAAAATATAGTTAGTAAGTGAAGCAGAATTAGAGTTACTTATAGCTAATAGTGAATAATAAAAAATATTTGAAACTATTCATACTTTTTATATACAGCTATTTGACTGCAGAATTACTTACATTTTTCCAAGTTTACAGAGACAGCAGCTCATACATTATAGACCTCCCCCACCCCGCTGCTGATGGGGCAGATAATGAAAAAAAAAAAACTACACTTGAATTGACTGGCAGAAGAGACAGATGTGATTAAATATCCACTGTTGAATTAACTGTATCTTTTGACCCACACATAATTCAGTTCTGTAAGCATCTCTGTCTGCAGCTGCATATATTGGGCAAGATTCTACCATATTTGACAAGATTCTACCATATTTGACAAGTGTGTCAACAAAAAAGCTTGCTTTGGCATTCATACTTTTCTGGCTTAACTAATAAAATGCAATGCAAGCATGTAAAACTGATAAGCTGCAGTGAATTCAGAAACAAAACAACATGAGATTCTGTACACTCTAGTATACACTTGATTGGCTTTCTGTGAGTACAAGATCTACTACAGGGTGGCCATACTTTGTCATTTTTGCATTTAGAACAAAGATATGCTCTTGAACCTTAGTGAACTGATCACTCCATGTGACCCTCTAAGAGCCTTGCTTTGGGCTAAACACTTCTAGTTTTGCCAAGTTTCTTCCTCAAAAGTTGAGTTGTTTTTTTTCAGTACATGCAAGCATTGACCTTAGACAAGCAACATGCTTCATTACACTCAAAAAGAAAATTTTGACTTGTCTGCTCAAACCTTTTAAAAAATTGGTTTGTCATTTTAACTTTTTTCTTTAAGCCATGTTATCACTACATTATGTGTGTTAACAGTGCTATAGAAATTGAAGATTTTTTTTTTCAAATGATTTTGTTCTACTAGATGCGCGTCTTTCATGCAATAGATAAACCTTGGAGGTGTGAGGCCCCTAAAACCACAAGGCCCTTGGCAGTCACCCACACCTTGAACCATGCTGGGGCAGATGATATAAAGGTCGCCTTGTTTCTATGACAGATGGTTAACAAGTGTGTTAAGTGGCCAGCACAATGACCAACTGTCTTCTGTTTAGAAGCCAAACACTCACTCTGCCACCATGCCCCCCAACCTATACTTTAGCCCTCTTAATTTTCTTTTCTATAACCTGAGGCAGTGTTTGCTTTTAAACTCTCTAATTAGCTGCATGAATGTTTTCCTTCTTTTTCCCCACATTTCTTCTATTTTCTTTTGAGCAGTACACTACAACAGACATAGCTGTACATCTCTTTAAGGAAAGTTTTCATGAAAGAGAAGTAGAGATGGTACAAGTTAGTATACCCCAACCTTTCACATTTTAACATGTGCTTTTACTTGAGGAAAAATATGCAGTATATGTTCCAGGCCATTTCAGTGTAGCCTCTTGATGTTCAGAGATAATGCCTCTTTCTATTTTATTTAGTTTTTCAAATTTATTTATCGACAACTAGTTGGAATGGAAAGCAGGGCTGCCTAGTCATGTGGTATGCGGCCTGGACTGTTATTCCAATAATCCCTGGTTCAAACTTTGCCCGGTGCCATACCCCATAATCCTGCAGGAGGTTTGGAAAATAATCTTCAAATCTGAAAATACATCTGAAACAAACAAAACTAATAGTTCCTACTTACTTCAAATATTCTGTCAGGGGAGTTGACTTTATTCTTCATCTTCCTGAGTCTTCTCCCTGTCGGACAACCCATCAGGTATATTTGTAAACTTTGTCAACTCTGCTTGTAAATTTTCTGCACTACCCATAGACAAAAAGCCATTATCGCCACTGCCATCTTGATGACCAGAGCGATCGCTAGTCATGTCCTCCTCAGACAACACACCTTCAGAACTGAGAGTTGAGAGAGACTGATGACAGGGAGGGTGGCTACTTGATTCATCATCCTCACTAACGTCTCCTACTTCTTCAGAGCATGAATCTTCAGAGTGCTGTGGGGACAGTTCAAAATGGTGTGATTAAAACATACAGTTGTCATTTAGTTTGAAGTTATAATCACTGTGAATGAACTTATTTTTTTAACATTTGTCTTTAAACCTAATCTAAATTTGTCTTTAAACCTAATCTAAATTTGTCTTTAAACCTAAAATCTCATCAGTTTTCTTCACAGATTTTATCTAAAGAGAAGAACTGACTCTCGTGTGGAGATTTTGATCTCCCATCGAGCGCCTCCCCAGGTGGCGGATAGGGGAATGCCCTCCAGATATGGTGGGTACCGGGGAAATAAAATACCCGGGGTGGACCAAAATCAAACCTGCTGCCTTGCAGGAAGTGGAGGGATCCACAAAGGCTAGGGCACCTTACCCGAAAATAAAGGCAGCTATCCAGAGAGCTGAAAGGGGCAGCCCCCCAGATGGTTATGCACAGGGCTAACAACTCTGTCATATAAAAAATACTGTTACGAAAGCTAATACACACAAGAAAACCCGGACAGATCTCAACGGAAAACGACCTAGGCCTGGAAAAGGACATGATTTTTGTTTTGTGAAATGAAACGTGCTAAGCTTTTATAGAGCAGGTGCGCTAGCCTTACTTACTGAAGTGTTAAAGAAATATAGGATACCCCTTGTAGCCCTACAGGAAATAAGGTGGAAAGACTCGGACATTCTCAGAACCAAGGAGTATACTATATTTTATAGTGGTGGAAGCACTAACAACTTAGGTACAGGTTTTGCTGTTAAAAAGGAAATGGTAGGTAATGTCATTGGATTTAAACCTGTAAGTGATAAACTCTGCTCACTGTGTTTGAAAGGAAAATTCTTCAACATATCATTTATCAATGTCCATACCCCTACTGAAGATGCAGATGATAACACAAAAGAAGCCTTCTATGATGGACTGGAAAGAATTTATGATGAAGCACCAAAGCATGACATCAAAATAGTCCTAGGAGATTTCAATGCAAAAATTGGAAAGGAACCAGCATTCATAACAATAATTGGCAAAGAAAGCTTACATGAAGAGACCAACAATAATGGCATAAGATTAGTGGATTTTGCATCAGGAAAAAGAATGTCTATCAGCAGCACAAAATTCCAACATAAGAATATTCACAAGGTTACCTAGATCTCACCTGATGGCAACACCCAGAATCAAATAGATCATATACTCCTAGATAAGAGACAAGGATCAGACATACTAGATGTTAGAAGTTTCAGAGGAGCAAATGCTGACTCAGACCACCTACTAGTAAAAGCTAAACTTAGACAAAGAATAAGTACCATACACAATTACCAAAGAAAGAGAGCACAGCAATATGATAGTCAAAAACTCACAAAGGATCCACTTGTTGCAGAAACTTATAGAATGGCACTCCAAACGCAACTGACAACATTAGAAAAGGACAGCGAAAATAACATAAATGAGCATTGGGAAATAATAAAGCATGCTATCAAAAGAACAGCAGAAGAGGTTGTTGGACTTAAACAAAAGAACGAGAAAATAGGGTGGTATGATGATGAATGCAGACAAACTATAGAAGAGAAGAACAATGCCCGAATGATAATGCTACAGAGAGAAACCAGGAACACTAGACAGCAATACAATGAAGCAAGAAGAAGGGCCACAAAAGTTGTAAGAAAGAAAAAACGGGAATGGGAAAAGTCCAAGATTACTCAAATAGAGGAACTAGCAAAGGAGGGAGACATGAGAGGAATGTATATGAAAATTAAAGATGAAAAGAACGGATTTCAAGCTAGATCACACATGTGTGAGAACAAAGATGGTCAGCTTATTACAGAAAACAGCAGGGTCATTGAGAGATGGGCTGAATACTTTGAGGAGATCTTAAATACCACTGAAGATGGAGACAATGGAGAAAATGAACTGCCACATGGGGGACCAGATCCCTTAGTGAACCCTCCAACACTCATTGAAACATCAGAAATAATTAGGACCATGAAGAATCACAAAGCACCAGGAGAGGATCAATTCACAGCAGAACTAATTAAATATGGAGGGAAAGACTTAGATTCCCAAATACACAGACTAATATCAAGAATTTGGGAAGAAGAAGTAATACCAACAGAATGGGAAACGGCTCTTATAACCCCAATACACAAAAAAGGATCCAAGTTAAAGTGCTGTAATTACAGAGGAATCTCTCTACTAAATGTGACTTATAAGATACTGTCTAGGCTTATAACTAAGAGACTTGGAAAATATTCAGAAGAAATCTTAGGTGACTACCAATGTGGTTTCAGACCCAACAAATCCACAACCAAGCACATCTTCACACTAAGATGTATACTAGAAAAATGCCATGAATACAACATACCAATCCACCAACTCTTTATAGACTATAAAATGGCTTATGACAGTATCAGAAGGAAATACCTATATGACACTCTACAGGATTTTGGAATACCCAACAAGCTGACAAGACTTATACATATGACATTAAACAACTCAAAAAGCAAAGTCATAATACAAGGAGAACACTCACTGGAATTTAGGATTAAACGAGGATTAAGACAATGAGACGCACTTTCCTGCATGCTTTTCAATTTAACACTGGAGAGAGTTATAAGAAATATACACATAAACACAAGGGGAACTATTACTAACTACTTCAGGAGAGAAAACATGGGTCCACAACCAACAGGGACGATATACAGCCAACCTCTACAATACCTTGCTTATGCCGATGACATTGCCTTATTGGGTAAAGAAACCTCTGACATTGCTAGTTTTTTCACACAACTAGAAGAAGCATCTCGACCAGCAGGACTTGAGGTCAATGACAGTAAACCCAAGTACATCACAATGACAAGAGATAATCAAACAGAGGGACAAAATATCAAAATCAAAGACCAAGAATTTGAAAATGTCCAAACTTTCAAATATCTAGGAAGTACTATTAATTTCAAAAATGACCTACTAACAGAAATAAAGGAAAGAATAGCAGCAGGCAACAGGGCATTTTATAGCACCCACCATTTACTTAAGAGCAAAACGATTTCAAGGAAAACCAAAAAAATAATATACAAAACCATAATAAGACCAGCAGCAATGTCTGGAAGTGAGACCAGGACATTGACAAAGACATCTGAAAATTTACTTAACACTTGGGAAAGAAAAATTCTTAGGAAAATCTATGGTGCCATACAGGATGAAACAGGGTGGAGGACAGCACTAACCATGAGTTATATCAATTATATGAAGACCCATCAATAGTGAACGAAATAAAAAAGAACAGACTACGTTGGGCATGTCACCTTGAAAGAATGTCAGATAACAGAGGGGCGAAAATCGTATACAGGCAGAAACCAAAAGGCAGGCGACCCAAAGGCAGACCCTGAATGCGATGGATAGATGACGTGGAAGCAGATCTGAAGCAGCTTGTGGTTAGGGCGTGGAGACGAAAGGCCCAGGAGAGATCTGAATGGAAGGATGTGTTAAAGCAGGCCAGAGCCCTCCATGGGCTGTAGCGCCACTGGGATGGATGGATGGAAGAACTGACTACTAAGTAAGTATGGCTTCTTAGCAGTGTGGTCTGTGCTTTGGTTGTCATTACAATGGCCCTGGGTTCAAACCTGTCATCCTGCAGGATGTTTGAACTAGGAGGTAATATGCTAAATTTCTGAAGAAAATATATAATATATAAAACAAAACTAACCCAAGACTTATAATTTATCTAAATTATGTGAAAGATTTTAAAAATATTTCATCAAATAATTTCCTGGCTCAGAAAGTGGTCAAAACATTTCCTAAGTTGGCCCAGATTGTTAACAATTTGTCTAGTGCAATCCCAAGCTAGAGCTTATAAAAATAATGAATGATGATAACTAGAACAAAGTATTATGTGAATGAAATCTTACTTTACAGAGACTATCTGATATAAACTTTTCACAGCTAAATTATGAGTGAGTCTGGTGTGAATGTACATTTTGGTTTTCTATAGTTATAATGTTTTGTTTGAAGTAATGCACAAATTGTAAGACAAGTGTCTTTACAGATAACAAAGATTTTTATTATTATTTCATATCCACTGTACATTGAACACTAAAACATTTGGCAAGAAAATATAGAATGTTTCATTTCTGACAATTTTTCTCACATAGCCAAATAATTGTGAGGTGGAAGGAAGCATCATCTTTAGGGTTTAATCCACAAAAGTGAAGGGGGGCAAGAGATCCTTTTTAATACCACCAGTTTGGAACCAACACATATGAGAAAAGGCTCGACCCTTCAAAAGTCTTCAGAACCAGAAGGCACCAACTGGAGTTTGGCAGGCAATGTCCCCCATAGAGGAAGAAAGTAAATTTGCATACATTGCAAATACAATAATTATTCAAAGGAAGTATTTGAAAAGTCATGGCAATGGATTTAATATTTAACAAATTAATCTTGATTTCATATTTTCATAACTCATTAGGAGCATTTTCACCTTCAGTTTTTTTTTATTTCAAGTGTTGTTGTTTTTTACAAACCAGATGAAATAAGAAAAATGATACAAACATACAAATCTATCATCTGTGATTTTATAAGTATTCCACTAACAAACCATATAGGCTGAAGATAAAAATTCATACGAGGCTGTATAACCTTACAGACTTGAGTCTGTTTAATCTGACCGCACCAGGAAATGATTATTTTGGTGCTAATAACTGGCTGGTCCAATTACACGGTGACTGGTTATTTCATCCCTCTCACTTTTGGTCAGATCATTCCCAATTAAAAATGTTTTTAGTCATTGTATAATTGTGTTGTTAAGGGTTTGCCTTTAAGCACTCATTTCATATAATATATAAATATTCTTATTTAGAATTTTTTTTTATGTTTTGAACATGTTATTATAGTGTTTATAGTTCCCCCTATATATCGTAATGCAGGGTTTGTATTTAGTTATATAGTTTCTGTTTGTTGTAGGGATGTCAATATTATCCTGTGCATATTGCGTGATGTAATGACAAAAGGCCAAGGCGTGGTGGAAGTGGGGAAAATCTTTTTAGAAATAGAAGTACAATTTGAATAATTATGATCATGCCACTCTGCTCTCATAAATTATCATCAAAGGCCAAGGTGTGGTGGAAGTAGTGTAAATCTTTTGAGAGATGAGAATAGTTAGAATACTTATGACCATACCGCAGATAAAGAATCACCTGACTGCCATCTTTCACTTTATCTTTCATTGTCAAACTTTTTTTCTTAAATATGTGCGTGTCATTTCAAACCCTAATATATAACATTTTATTTATTCTAATAAACGCTGACTTCAAGACATATGCAACACTGGCCGAGAAATTAGGAACAATGTACAGCAATAGGAATCAAAAGATCTTCTTCTGTACCTACTATCAATAGCCTATCTTATTGATTTCAATTAACAAGCAAAAACAATTTTTATATTGACATTATACTTTATTCTTATTTATTAATGTGTAATTATTATATTTATTATTATTATACTTATAATTATTATATTATAATGTGTAATAATAAAAATAAATATATGAAATATTGTTAATTTCATACTTTTTACAATTATAATTTGATGGATTAGAGAATGAAATGAATAGCGGATGAAATGACCATGGGATGAAGTGACCATTGGATGAAGTGACCTGGAACCAATTAAATGATTATTCTATGTGATACAAGAACACTTTGGCACTTCAGTCCTGATTAGTGGACTGGTGTTTAACCTTCGGTTCAATGAAATTTATATGGTTATGTCTTTTATTATCAAGATGGGGATTATCACCGCTGACACTGTGTGGAATAAATAATTGAGTCATGATCAAACTACAACTTTGGAAGACTCCCACTGACACAGTGTGGATCAAAGTAACAGGGAAGTCAGGATTTTACTAAGATCAGTGTAGATAAGACCTACATAACTACACAACAAAAATGGTCATTTAACATTGATACAATATTTTACTATACTAACCTTTGTATTTCTAAACTTCTTCGGAGCATTGGTCTTCTCTGGTGACTCATTTCTTTTTTCTATTCCACTTTGGAAACAGTTGGTCTCTAAATTTCCTAGCGTATTGTATCCTCTAATGTTTTCATAACTCCTTTCTCCATCAAATCAGATTCAAGAATCCTTCTGGAGGGGCTTCTATTCTTCTGTCCCCCCAGTTTCAGGTCGGGATGAGAGGTCAATATCCGGAGAGGATTTTTCACTCATAGTTTCAAAGTTCTGTTTTGGGCTGGACAGAGGGGATAGGTCACATGTGCACTCCACATCTGCACTGACCTGGGATGAGCATTTCTGCTACAAGTAGCATCACTGCAGCCACCATCACAGCCAAAGCAGACATCATTAATGTTATTGTCTTGATAGGATGAAGAGTTCTGTTTTGATGCTGGTTTTGATGCTGGTAAGTGTTTACTTACAGGTGAGTGTTTTGAGATTGGCAAGTGCCTGGTGGCAGAAGTGGATGAGTTTCTGCTACAACACTCCTGACGTTTCTTAATGTTGTTTTCCATATGAGTTAACCTTGTCTCTTGGCCATCAGCTTCATCTTCACTTCGATACTCCCTGATTGCAATGGCAGGTCCCAAAAATTTAAATGTCCCAGGATAGGGTGCATGGTCAGTAGGATGAAGCCCTGCAGGGTTAAGTTTGTCTGATGTTTGGGTGTCCAGTGATGCTTCGTATGTAGATTGAGATTTGAGCAGAGGTAATGTCTTTCATAGACTCTCTGCTGTTATTCCGACGATGACGAGACTTCCTGGTACGCAATTTCGTAGGAGACGGTGGTACCAGCTCAGAGCTAGTTGTCATGCTCCCTTCTGTATTTTTCATAGAGTCTGGCCTAAAGTCAGAAGAGAAATAAAAAGTCTTTATTTTTATTATCTCATCTCCATCTCTTGTTATTCATCTTTTAAAAACCACATATATATTCTGAAATTAATTTCTTTTTTTCTTTTTCTAAATACCATTTTCATATAGGTCCAATGGCAGGTCATTTATCTGTACATAACTCAGCCTGTGCATCTTAATACCATTTGGTGAAGATATTCTTTATGATTGCTAGTTAATATTTACTTAACAGTGTTATAGATTACAAGTCTTTCCAGTTCCTCAATTAATGACCCTGACTTTGACATTAGGTCTACCTTGTCATTTCCCTCTGTAAGACTGTGCCTTGTCATTTCCCTTTTTGTCTATAAATCTGTCTCTTTATTTCATTCTATATCTAAATTCTATCTTTTCATTTCTCTTTATGCTTTATGTCTACATGGCCAAGGATCCCTTGCAGTATGATAGTGGAGTGTGAGCTATAGATTGTGGATATAAAGATACACTCACACAATAAGAAAATTTACTTACGTCGTGACTTCAGACCCTGACCTACGTGTACATTTTTTACCAAGTCGATCTAACTTTTCTTGAGCTTTTATGATTGGTCGAACGATACTCTTTCTATGTTTATTGTACAAAGTCAGTTGTTGTTCTCGTCTGATAAAAAAAATATTTCATGATTAAAATTGAATGTTCGCCATGATACAAAATAATCATACAGAAAATATCAACATCATGCATAAGTAACAAGAGATAGTCTCAAAAAAAATAAAATAAAATAATGAATGAAGAGGTGAAAATGATCCAAAATTATTTTATATAACTTTAAATCAATCTTGGGTTCAAAATTCATTTTTAGCATTGAACTTACCAATACTGGGCCTGATTTAAATAAGATATGCACTTCAAGGACTTCATGTAGTCATTTTTTTTTTTCATATTTTAACCCAATAGCTTCTATTTCCAGTTAGAAAAAAAAACCTTTCAAGGCCCAAAGCAAAGAGGGATAACCCTGAATCCTAAAAAATAAATATTTTGAAAAAGTAATCAAACTTAAGATCTAATACTAAATAAACAAACAACTTTAAAAAATAGAACAATATGTCTAGTTTAAAAAAAAAAATACTTTTAATACCTTTAGAATAAAAAAAAGCTTCAAAAATACTCATTTTCTCTAGGGGGAGCTACCACCTTCTACCAAGCGCATCCCCAGGTGGCGGATAGGGGAAAGACCCTTAGATATAAGGGTTAGCTGTGAATAGCAAATAAACAGCTGAGGACCAACTGGTTTGCAGTCATGGAGGATGAGGTGA
Organism: Biomphalaria glabrata; assembly: GCF_947242115.1. NCBI lineage: Eukaryota > Metazoa > Mollusca > Gastropoda > Planorbidae > Biomphalaria > Biomphalaria glabrata. The sequence continues at coordinate 630,741 of NC_074719.1, forward strand.
AGTATTCCAGTGGTTAGAATATTTACTAAAAACATCTGAGAAATCCAGGGAAATGATTGCAATAAGCGAGTATAGGGCGCTCTAACTCTAAACCCGGGTAGATGAAACCCGTTAGCTAGGGATAGCAGTTCATTTAGGAGAGAAAACTCAGAAAATAAACACCTGCTACCTTGCAGATGATCTTGGATGATCAAAGGCTATGGGAGCACACCCAGAAAGAAAAGCAGGCTGAAGTCGGAGTCAATGGGCCTCCTGGCGCATAACACATTGACACGCAACTTCATCTATGTTGGAGTTCAGTAACGATTCTAATAGATGTGGCGTGCTGCCTGTGGAATCCCGCCGCGCAGGTAGGGGGCCGGGCTCTCCCCCTCGAAGGAGCCCACACAAGCGAGCTTGTGGTTCTTCTATCTCTGCCTGTGGAGCCAGGAGCAGGGACAAGAAAGTAAATACTACTGGCCAACACTCCAAGACCAAAAGTCTAAAAATCTTACAATGGAACGCAGAGGGCATCCAAAAGAAAAAACAAGCTCTAAAAATATTTCTGCATGAGAAAGAAATTGATGTAGCTTGCATCCAAGAAACTCATTTGTACAGTAATCTTCGTTTCTCCATTAGAGGCTACACCTGCATCAGACAAGATAGAGAAATCAGACCCAAAGGAGGAATCCCCACCCTCATTAAAAATGATATTCCTACCACAGACATAACTATGCCCAACTCCTCAGAATCAGAAATAATGGGAACTAAGCTAATTCTCCCAGATGGAAATATTTATCTATTTAACTGCTACTTCCCACCAGACAAGGAAATCGAGATTGACCACATACAAATAACTGACCAAGAAGACTGTCTAATCTTAGGAGATATGAATAGTCACTCTCAGAGCTTGGGATACCCAGACCTAAATGCCAGGGGAGAAGAAATTGAAGAATGGCAAGCAGAGAACAGACTTATCTTGCTTAATAAACCTGAGGATAAACCAACCTTTTTCTCAAGAGCCTGGCTAACATCAACCACTCCAGATCTAGCCTTTGCAACTGACAACTTATCCAAAAAGTGCACCAGAGAAGTTGCAGACCAGCTAGCCACCAGTGACCACAGACCCATATTGATCAGTATCGATACCTCCTTCAAAATATCAGAAAACTCCACCATCCCCAGATGCAACTACAAAAAAGCCAACTGGCACCTATTCTCAAAGCTCACAGACCTATACACAACTTCAATAAACTGCAAATCAAATCAGGTTAATAAGTCATTCTCAGCTTTCTCCAAAGCAATCCTCCTAGCAGCTAAGGAATCAATTCCTAGAGGAGCAAGAAAAGATTATATCCCCAACTGGTCTGATCATCTTCAACAACTCCACAATGACACTATTGAAGCCAGAAACAGTAGAAAATAACCCTTGTATAGAAAATAACATAAATCTAAAAGCAGCTAACGCAGTTTTCAGGAAAAATTACCTTTCTGCCTTGAGGAAAAGTTGGCATGAAAAAAGAGAACAACTAAACGTATATAGAGATGGTCACAAACTCTGGCGTATAGCCAAATGTCTCAACCAGGAAGAAACAGAACAATTCCTATAGTAATAGAAAAGGACAACAAACCCCTGAAAGGCCAAGAAGCAGCAAATGAATTCATTAAGTTTTTCCAAAGCGTAGGACAAATACAAATTAATGAAAGTAGAAATAAAGATGTAAACTCAGAAATCCCAGATAAAATTAAAGAAAACAATCCAGCTTACTCCTTGGGAATGACCACTAATCTTAAAATGAAGGAACTAGATGAATCCCTAAAAGTCCTCAAACCAAAACAAGCCCCGGGCTCGGACAAAATATCAAATGACATGCTTCTTCACTTGGGTCCTCAAGCCAAAAGAAAACTGCTACAAATATTCAATGCTAGCTGGAAATCTGGCAGAATTCCAAACATCTGAAAAAAGCCATTATGATACCTATACTAAAGCAAAGCAAACCAAGAAATAAACTGGATAGCTACCATCCCATCAGCCTCACTAGCTGTAATTGCAAACTGATGGAAAGAGTGATAAATAGAAGGCTGACATGGATCCTTGAGTCAAATAATCTACTCACTGAAGCCCAGGCTGGCTTAGAAAAGGCAGATCAACAGAAGATCAAATTGCCTTCATCACACAAGAAATAGAAGACGGCTTTCAAGAAAAGAAACCAACAACAATTGTGTGGGTTGACTTAGAAAAAGCATTTGACAAAGTCTGAGAACAATGTCTCTTGCTCAAGCTAATCCAGCATCACATATCCCACAGAATGTACAACTGGATAAAGGAATATCTAAATAATAGAAAAGCCTTAGTTTGCATGCAAGGACAAAGAAGCCACACAATGGGTATAAAAAATGGCGTCCCTCAAGGAGGAGTCCTATCCCCAACACTTTTCCTAGTATTCATAAACGATCTAAATCAAAACCTACCAAGAAAAGTTAAAAGCAGCATGTATGCAGAAGACCTTGCCATAATTAGGACAGAAGAATATGTAGGAACATCGAAATTTCGATTACAAGATGCTCTTGATAAACTCAATAATTGGTCCAAAGACTGGGGCATGTCCATCAACACAAAAAAGACCACATATACCATATTCTCACTGTCAACAAAACAATAAACAATAAAATTAAACATTAGATAAGGAAGCTTTAGAAAAAAATGACAGCCCTACTTATCTTGGAGTCACCTATGACCCAAGACTAACCTGGAAAAACCAAATAGATAAAACACAGAGTAAAGGCATCCAGAGACTATCCCTCTTGAAAAAATTAGCTGGCACAGATTGGGGAGCTAATCACAACATCCTGAAAAAGACCTATACCAGTTATGTAAGACCTGTACTAGAATATGGTGCCACAGCATGGGGCTCAGCAGCCCAAACCAACCTAAGAAAAATAGACAAGGTTCAAAATATTGGTCAAAGGATAATGACAGGAGCAATCAAAACAACACACATAAGAGCTATGGAGGAAACCGCTGCCCTGATCTCTCTAAATGAAAGAAGAGAAATAAAAATCCTTTCCCAATTCACTAAATTGGAAACCTTGAAGAAGCACCCACTCAGAACAAAAATCCACAAAACTGGCACAAAAAACCGTCTCAAAAGAACCAATTTCATACAGGAATCTCTAAGCCTAAAAAAGAAACACCAACTTGAAAAAATTACTCTGGAATCCTCGATACACTATAATGAATCTCCACCCTGGGACGAAGGCCCTCTTCCTACTATAAGGGACCATATTGAAAACATAAAAAGAAAATCTGATTACAGACCAACAGAGCTCAAGGAAATAGTGAACTGTTTTCTACATACCAATTACCCTAGCAATCAGTGGATCAGAGTTTACACGGATGGCTCATCCCATAAAGCCACCACAAATGGAGGAGCTGGAATACTTATCGAATGGCCAGATGGAGGAAAACTAGAAAAATCCATTGCAACTAGAAAGCTCTCTGACAGTCACAGAGCAGAAAGGGAAGCACTAGCACTAGCTGCTACCATGCTAGCAAATCATCCAAGTTCTCCTCACAGTCAGATTGTCTTTCTAACAGACGCGAAAACAACCCTCCAAAGCTTGCAAAACTCTGATTCCCCTTATATTAAAAACCTCAGAACAGCACTTACAAAGCTCAACAACAACAGCAAAAAAAAAACTGTTATTCAATGGATACCAGCTCACATACAACTAGCAGGAAATGAGAAGGCTGACACACTCGCCAAGAGTGGGAGAACAAACTCACAAGTAAACTCTGCACTCTATCCAGAAGAAATGAAGAAATTAATTGTAGATAAAATAAATGAGAAATGGACGAGCTCCCATCCAAATCACAAGAAAGATGACGCTTACTATAAGCTATCCCGACAAGACCAATGTCTAATCTTTCGACTCAGGACCAGACACAACAGAATACAACAACAAATGTACCGGAAGCTCAAAATTGGAACCAGTGAAATCTGCCCATGTGGAGTATCACCAGAAAATTATTATTATAGCTTTTATACAGCGCTACTTTCATGCTTATAGCATGCTCAGAGCGCTCTGGTCCAATCTCATTTGTGGACCGGTGGGGGGTATCTAGGAGTTGGTTTTCCGTGCTGCCTTTAGGCGCTCAGTAAACGCAACTCTGCCCGAGTCGGGTGTCGAACCTCGAGCCCCCTTCTAGGTAGCCGAGACAAGCCAAGTTCAAGCGCACTTAGCCCCTCGACCACGCTTCCCACAAAATGCCGACCATGTCCTCCAAAACTGCTCTCTCTACCAAGAGGCCAGTATAAGACATTGACCCCAAATCACCCCAATAGAAAGAAAATTATATGGAAACCACTGCGCAGTTCATCTCTAGTCATATGAACACTACAACATAACAATGAGAACAAAGAAGAAGAACTCATTTTCTCAGGTGGGGGCTTATACACTGGGGTTTATGGGCCATTTCATTTGAAAAATTATTTAAACAATAAAAATCTTCCAGATTTTACTAAAAATAGAATCGATAATCTTCACAATGATTTATAGTCATGCTTGCATCGAGACTAGGAGAAATCTTCTATTTAAAAAAGTTTAAAGCAAGTAGGCCTATATTGAAAAGGGGATTTTAGAAACGTTCTACGACAACAATGACAGGAGAAAATGTTTCAGATTGCAGAAGGAGCTAATGGGTTAATTATAATAACAGTTTATCTTAGCATAAATTCTAATACAAAACAGAAAGTGTTTTACAAATTATATATTTTACATGTAAGGAATATTCTACCTTAAAAATAAGATAAATATTCAGCTAAATTTTTTTTCCAATGTGCAATATTTATATTCCAATATTTGGGAAACACTTATTTCGATACATCTATAATAGAATATACTGTGCTTATGCTGTGGTTCATACAAAACATCTATATCAATAGTAAAATAGTAAGGCTTTCCAAAGTGGTAGTATACGCAACATTAAAGTTACTTTACTTGTATCTAAATGTGTATCCGTTGAAAAAGAACTTTTACAACAAAAATTAACATAAATATAATATAAATAAATATAACTGATATATAATCTTAGTAAAATTTAATTGTACAATATAAAGTAATTTTATTAATACTGCCATAAGAAAGTTTTTTTAAAAAAAGGGACCAGATATGTGACTGCTCCTTGTCAGCAATTTGTGGGAGAGAATTAGACTAAAGCCCATAGCCCAAGACATCACAAAGCCAAAGTGGAGCTGGATAGGACACACCCTGCGAAAACCAGCTACCAATGTTGCAAGGTACGCACTTGATTGGAATCCGCAAGGAAAGAGGAAAGTGGGCAGACCCACGCAAACCTGGAAGAGGTCAGTCATCAGTGAAGCTGAGGGTACTTGAATGACAGGCGAAGGAAGCTGCTCAGAACCGAGTTTAGTGGAGAGTTTGGTGGTGATTGTGGCCCTATGCTACCCTGGGAGTGCACAGGAATAAGTCAAGTCCTTGTCAGCGGGTCCTTTTGTGATATGGCCCACAGGTTGAGAAAAGCACCCCTAAAACATTGTAAAGCATGACTAACATTAACACCAAAGAACATGTCCTTACTTGATGAGCTCCCGTTCTCTCTTTTCCAGTTGCAGCATACAAGCTGTTAATTCCATATACAAATTGTTAGCATGCTCCAACTTGCTTTCATAATGCTCTCTGACATCCTGTGCATGTCTAAACAAAATAATTTTATATTGAAACATAACAGTTAACACTTCATAGCAACAAATAATGGAAATATCCAAATTTACTATATGTTTAGTCAAAGTCTATATAGATACAAGTCACGGCATGAGATAATTAAAAATATAATTGTCAAGTCTATTATGTCTTACTTAAAAATAAAACAAAGTACTTAAAAGTCAAATGAAAAAAAAAAAATTCAGTTGCATAAATAAATGATCTTAATTTCATGAGAAAGAAAAAAAACAAACAAATCTTCTCCATACAAAATACCTTAATTCTTCTTTTCTTCTTTTTATAAGCTCTTCTTCTAGCTGTGGTAAGTTGGAACCTTCAGCTTTCATTTTTTGGAAATTTTCACGAATCTCTTTCCTCCAAATTTCCTAAGCAAAAAAGGTTTAAATATTTTCTTAACATTTTTTAATATATATAGTAGAAAAAAAAATGTATCATGAAAAAATATTTAGATAGGAATTGGTTCACTTTAAGAACTAATGACATTAGAAGATAAGCCAGAGCTGGAACAGAAAGGAGTTAAATTTGCTTTATTTCTGCATTAGGTCAAATTATTTCAACACCATTCTTGGTCAGAATAAAAAGTTTGAATAGTCTGAAAGATGGTCACCATTACTACCATATAGCAGCAGGGATACTTGCAGTGTAAAAGCTTTTCTCTCTCACAGTGTAAAAGAAGGCTAGAAAATAAGAGGCTGTCTCTTTTTTTTTGTATGAAGAAAGGTTAAGCTTAGAAGCTTTGCATTGGTTGAAAAAAAGTTTTTTTTAATCATTCAAAAGCACAAGTTCACTTCTGGCTCTAGCACTGCTATCACACAGCTACATTAAGTACAAAGCCAACTTCTGATGACAAACCAAGATGCTGATACTAGAGTAATATCAATTCTTTGTACCCACCTAGGAGAAGGAAACTTCTGAATTTAAAGCCTCTGCTGCCTTGCAGCTATACCGAATCATGGGAAAGGTTTCGAGAGTTGACCCTGAGAAAAAATCAGGAGACTGCAACACTTAGGCAATTTGCAGAGCCTGCAACACCACTGATACCAAACTGTATCAGCACTTGCCACTCCTTTGGATACATCAGCTGCATGGAGAAAGCAATATCATTCTGACCACAGCTGATGCCCAGGCATTCATCTTATTTCAATGAGATGATCCATAGTTGCTTTGTGACTGAAGGAGGCCATTATTAAATATGTACTGTTAAACGTTAAATGCCATAAAAAGACAAACTTTCTAGCAGAATATGACAAGTCAGGAAGCCATCTGCTCTTTACTCAAATAATAATGTACAATTATATGCATAATGCACAAAGGTAGGTTTTTCATCTGTATATTTTAATTGGGAAAATGAGAACACCTCAGATAATTTCTTAAGAGTTTCTTGTTGATAATGACAGAACCCATAGTGTCAATCAGTATAGGACTTACTTGAGATTCAGAAAAGTCCTCCAGACTGAACCGAAGTAATTCAGCAGAGGCAATCTCAATGTGCATGAGAATTAGTCTAAATGATGGTCTATTTCTGGGCATTGCACTCCTGAAAGAAAGAAAAAGATATTTTCCATTAAAATTATTATTTGGTGATGACCCTTTTTTTTTAAAGGAGTAGGTTGATGATTTATTTTTAAAATTTCATGTATATAGAGAGTGTGGTAACCTATGCATACAAATACCTAAGGTCAAGCCGCTAATTAGGTCACAAACACTAGGCATGATAGATATATAGATATGTTGTTTGTGTGTGTGTGACAAATACTAAGCGTGCTCTAAAATACGGTTGTTTTTTTTGGTCAACCAGGTGGTTTAGGGAGGGCGGATCTATCTACATCTATAGGTAACACAGCTCGCAAGCTACCATAGCTTTTCAGCAACCCCCCCTTCCCCGCCCAGATCGAAAAATATCTAGCACTGACTTTTGGGCTGTTACATACACTGAGCGTGCTAGATCGGCGGCTAGTTCCGTAGGACCGCGTACTGTATGTTTTGTTTTTAGGTGAACCAAGTCAACTGTTGTGTCCTGCAATGACTTGGGGAGGATTATCTATTGGCTACCAAAGCTTATTAGGCTCTCCCTCAAATAGATAATATCTGGATTTAATTTATTAATGACCTTATGACTCAAAATAGCTTAGACCTAAATAAGTACTACGATAATGCGTTACTGGGCTTAGCACCGTCAGTTTCTAAGCAGAGCTGATCAGTGATAGATTATAGATTCCTTCGATGTGGACCATGTGAAAATGACTAAAATCTGTTTGTCTTGACATGGCGTAAAAAGAAAATGATATAAATAAAAAAAATATAGATTATAACACTTTTGAAACACCATACTTTTCACAAAATTTTAAGATTATATAATAACACTTTTAAACACCATACTTCTCATGTGTTCGATAAGTTCTTAATATGTTCGATAAGATAAGATAAAGGTAAAAAAAGTGTTCGATAATTTAAGCTTTTGAAATCATCGACCTGACTCACTTTAACATCAAATATAAGTTTAACTTTGAGTAGTAATAGAATAAAACATATCTACATTTTAAGAAAAATGGATGAGGAGTTCATAGATATTATAATCAGTTTTTTTCTAGGTCTAATTTTTACGGAGATACACAAATTCAAACATAAAAAATGTCGGCGAATGAGCTTAACTTGTTCGATAAACGTAAGTTACTGTAGATCTAGATCTAGATTAGATCTAGAATCTAGTTACTACTACTAGAGTCTAAGAGTGCTACTAATAGTACTACTACACACTGACTTCACTGAGTACTACTCGGAGTACTAGTACTAGGCCTAGCTCAAGATCAAGAGACTCAAGACGTCAAGAGTTAGTCTAGAACTAAGAAATAAAGAATACTATCTAGTAACTAGATAGAGTCAGAGTAGTAGAGACAAGAGAGATTCTCAGAGATGTCTAGAACTTATACTTACTTATAGAAGATGATAGTCTAGATCTACCAGATTCATCTCATTGAAAGTATTTTTAACTATTTATAAAAATTTTAGGTTACCGAAATCGTCAGTTAGAATCTGTTTACTAATTTCAATTGCAAGAGAATCAACAGAATCATCTAGATCTAGACTTGATATATGGGAATTTGAAATCTATCAATTTTCCCTCTATTTCTACGACAAACATTGAGTGTTGCCATTTCCGTGATTTCAAAACAAATGAGTTGACTGTCCGTAAGCTTAAAAAAGTTTTTTTTGAAAAGCCATGAAATCAAATAAACTAAATAATCAGTTACCAAGGATATTTTTCAGTTTTCTGTAGTTCTATTCTTCTTACATAGATTCTAGATTTATGGAGCAACTAGATCTAAATCTTCCCCACCCCCATTTTTTTCCACCGCGGAAACGCTTCAAAGACCAGCTTAGGCGTCAACTTTCTTTGGCTTACAGATGAGAGCACCTGGTTGCATGCGGCCTCAGAACGAGACAGCTGGAGGTCACTTACGAAGGCCGCGGGATACACATTTTAAAACCAAAAGAAAATCTGCTGTCGAGAACAGACGGCGAAAAGAAAATCTAAA